>NC_063180.1:45392030-45429686 GCF_023159225.1 Perognathus longimembris pacificus
GAGCGCGGGGCCGGGGCGGGGGTGGAGGGGGCGCGGGGCGGAGCGCGGGGCACGGGGTGGGCGTGGACGGCGCGGCCCGGCCCCGCCCAAGGCGCCGCGCCGCGCAGACGCAGGCGAAGCCCGCGCGGCCCGCGCCCCCCGCCCGGCGCCCCGCCCCGCGCTGCGCCCCGTGCCCCGCGCTCCGCCCCGCGCTCCGCGCCCCGCCCGGCGCCCCGCGCCCCGTGCTCCGCCTCGCGCCCCGCCCGGCGCCCCGCGCCCCGTGCTCCGCCTCGCCCCGCGCTCCGCCCCGCGCCCCGCCCGGCGCCCCGCGCCCCGCGCCCCGCGCCCCGCGCCCCGCGCCCCGCGCCCCCGCGCCCCGCGCCCCGCCCGGCGCCCCGCGCCCCGCGCCCCGCGCCCCGCGCCCCGCGCCCCGCGCCCCGCGCGCTGCGCCCCGCGCCCCGCGCTCCGCCTCGCCCCGCCCCCCGCCCCTCGCGCCCCGCCCCGCGCTCCGCCCCGCCCCTCGCGCCCCGCCCCGCTCTCCGCCGCGCCGCCTCACCTTTGCCCCACTTCAGGCCCCGCCCCCGGCCCTCCTCCGCTCCCATTGGCCGAGCGGCCGTGCAATGAGCGGGCGGGGCCGCGAGCTCCGGGCCCGGGCGGGGCTCCCGCCCAGCGTCTCGCGAGCGTTCGCGGGAGCGGCGCGCTGTGGGTCGCTCGGGCGCACGTCCGGCCGGGCCGACGAGAACCGCGACCATGCTCCGCGCGGCGGCCCCGGGCCGGCTCCGGCGGGCGGTGAGTGCCGAGGCGGAGGCCGCGCCGCCCCCCGGGGTCCGGGCCGAGCGCCCCGAGGCGCCCACCGCCCCGGCCTCGACCGGCCCGGCCGGACCTGCCGCTCGGGCCGAGGGCCTGGGGCCCGCTCCCCCCTCTTCCCGGTTACCCCTGGGGGCAGAGGTCAGGGGCCGCGGCCACCCGGTCCGGAAGGCCGCGTCTGGGCCGCGGGTTCGCCCCGCAGAGGTCAGGGGTCAGGGGCCGGGGCCACCCGGTCCGGAAGGCCGCGTCTGGGCCGCGGGTTCGCCCTTCAGAGGTCAGGGGTCAGGGGCCGCGGCCACCGTGTCCAGACCTTAGGCTCCCCGCGCAGGGGTCGGGGTCGGGCCGGGGCCACCCTGTCCGGACCGCGGGCTCTCCCCGCAGAGGTCGGGGGTCGGGGTCAGGGGCCGCGCCTGGGCCGCCGGCCGCCGCCCTGGGCTCCCCACGCGGGTGGGAATTTGGACCCCGGGAGCAGCGTGTGGCCGCGGAGGGGAGGGGACCCCCGGCCCGGGCCCCTGCGCCCTGAGTGCCCGCCCGCCCGGGCTTCAGCTCGGGGCCCGGACGCTGCCCGCCCGCCCGCCCGGGCCTCAGCTCTGGGCCCGGACGCTGCTCCTGAACTCGCAGTGCCCAAGGCGCCTTGGCGCTCGGCCACCGGACCGCAGCTCCACCTCCGGGCCTTGGCTGGCCCCTTGGAGAGGAGAGCCTCGCCGCCTCTCTCGCCCCGGCTGGCTTCGGGCTGCGACCCTCAGCCCTGGGCCTCCTGAGCGAGCAGCCGGGACGGCGGGCGCGAGCCGCCGCCCCCACCGGCCGCGTTCTCACCTTTGCACGGCTGTGTGCACCGTTTGCGTTGGTAGACACCTGTTTTCCTCACTCGCCGCTGGGACTCTGCTCCCTGAGACCCCGCTGCTGGTCTTTCTGCAAGTTTGTGGACAGTTTTTCCTCGTGTGCTATTCCTTGTTCTATGAAAACTTTGGCCCGCTTTCCCCCCCCAGAGTCCACACACACCCTCCAGTTGAGAGTTCAGGCGAGTCTTTCCTTCTTTCTTAGACTTTAAAGTCGAAGAATCCTACCTACACCTGTAGAGCATATAGTTACACAATAACTGGAAGACAGGTTTGTGGACAGGTTACATGTCTTACATAGTTGTGGGGGATTTTAGCACTAGGTAACTTTGTAGTGCTAATAGGAAAAAAGTGGAATGATCACTGTAAGTAATTCTTAATATCCACACAGCTAGCCAAAAGCCAAGAACAGAATTTCTAAACCAGGATTTGCCAAGGACTTTGACCTTGACTTATTTTTAAAATTTGAATCAGACTTGCTGGCATAGCTGCTCTAAAGTCATTAAGAATGTTTTACAGATTTGAATTTCAAGCATTAAAAACAAATGGTGGGAACACTTCTAAAAATGGACATGGGCTGGGAATGTGGCCTAGTGATAGAGTGCTCGCCTTGCATGCATGAAGCCCTGGGTTCGATTCCTCAGCACCACATATACAGAAAAGGCCAGAAGTGGCGCTGTGGCTCAAGGGTCCTTTTTTTTTTTTTCCTTGCTAGTCCTGGGCCTTGAACTCGGGACCTGAGCTCTGTCCCTGGCTTCTTTTTGCTCAAGGCTAGCACTCTAGCACTTGAGCCATAGTGCCACTTCTGGCCTTTTCTGTATATCTGGTGCTGAGGAATCGAACTCAGGGCTTCATGTACGTGAGGCAAGCAGTGTACCACTAGGCCATATTCCCAGCCCCACCTCTTTACCTTTTTGTATGCTGAAATAATATTAAACTTAGAAAAAGTTTCAAGAATAATACAGAGAATTATTGGAACTTTTCCCTGAATTTCACCAGCCATTAGCAGTTGATACATGTCCCTTTCTTTCCACATATGTACACTTAATTGTTTTCTGAACTGTTTGAGAGTACGTTTTAGCTATGTCTTTAATTCCTAAATAATGCAGTGGGCTGTTTATTTGTTGTGTTTTGCCATCCTGGGGTTGGCGCTCAGGACCCTGATGCTTGCTTGGCAGGGGCTCTGTCCTTTGTGTCATGCCTCCAGTCTTTTTTGCTCTATTTCTCAAATAGAGTCTTGATTTTAAGCCTAAGGATTCTAGTACACTTCCCATACAGGTAGGAATGGCAGGTGCACAAATCCACACCCAGCTTGTACTGGCTGAGAGAGAATCAGTCCTTCCGCCTCCGCCAGCCTCCAGCTTCTGTGTTCCTGATGTCAGACACCTATGAATCTAGATGGTTTGCTTTGAGACAGGATCTTGCTATGTATTCCAGGCCAGCCTAGAACCCAGGGTCCTTCTGCCTCAGCCTCACAAGTACTGGAATTCCAGGCATCCACACCAGGCCCAGCCACAGTGGGTATTTTAAAGCAAAAAAAAGTATGGGGATAGATGGGGCTTTGGCTTAGTCGTCAAGCTCTTGCCTCTGTCACCTGAGGTCTTAGGTCAAGCTCCAGCACTTAAAAAACAAAACAAAAACAAGGAGGTTCAGTTTCCTAACTACAGCATGCTCCACCAAGTCAGGAAGTTTATCAATGACACAGTGCCCTTTTCTAGTCTGTAGTCATTCAGATCTTGCCACTTGTCTTGTTAGTATGGGCTATAAAAGTTTTTTTTTCCTCATTCTGGTCTAAGATTGTACAGGTGCTTTCTATATAATTGTAATGTCTCTGTAATCCTTATTAGGTAAGTTCTTCAGCCTTGTTTGCACACGTGTGTGTGTGTGTGTGTGTGCTGTGGCTTGAACTCAGTGCGTATGTACAATCCCTGAGCGGTGTTGCTCAAAGCACTCTGCCACTTGGAGCTCCAGCTCTACCTCCAGTTTTCTGGTGGTTAACTAAGATAAGAGTCTGATGGACTTTCCTGTGTGATCCCCAGATCTCGGCCTACAGACATGGGCCACCAGTGCCTGCTTGACCTTGGCATTTTTGAAGAACATAGGCCTTGTGTTGGGCACTCTGTTACCCAATTTAGGTCTCTCTGGTATTCCCCTTATGACTTGACTCCGTGGCAGGAATATCACAGAAGCAACGTTGTGTTCAAAGTGCAGTGGTTTATTGCATTGCTGGTGATGTTAGGTAATGAGCTCTTTGCCAGGTTCTTTCACTGTTACTCTCCCTTTGTAATTTTTTTTTTTTTTTTTTGGCCAGTCCTGGGGCTTGGACTCAGGGCCTGAGCACTGTCCCTGGCTTCTTCTTGCTCAAGGCTAGCACTCTGCCACTTGAGCCACAGCGCCACTTCTGGCCATTTTCTGTATATGTGGTGCTGGGGAATCAAACCCAGGGCCTCATGTATACGAGGCGAGCTCTCTTGCCACTAGGCCATATCCCCAGCCCCTTTGTAATTTTTTGACTGACCGAGGAGGTGCATTGAAACAGCAGTACTCTCTTGTTTTTTAGACTTTCACCCACCAGCCTTAGCATCTGTTGGTGATTCTTTCTTTTTGTGTGTGCGCGCCTGTTCTGGGGGTTCCAACTCTGGGTTTGGGGTGCTGTTCCTGAGCTCCTTTTTGTTCAAGGCTAGTGCTCTCGCACTTGAACCACAGCACCACTGGTGGCTTCTTCTGCTGGTAATTGGAGAAAGAATCTCACCAACTTTCTCGCCCCAGCTGGCTTCAAACCCCAGTCCTCAGATCTCAGCTTCCTGAGTAGCTAGGATTACAGGTGTGCACCACCTGCGCCTAGCTTATTATTTTAAAATTGATTTGGTGAGGAATAAGATGCCAGACACTATCTCAGCAATCAGTAAAGCAATCCTTTGAGGGTCACTGAGCTCACTGAATGCATTGTTCCCGGCTCCCCTGCAGACTGGGGGGCAGGTGGGTAGGCCGGCCAGCCGGCAGGCCAAAGTGCATGGAATGGCAGAGCAGGAAGAAACAGGACCCTGCCTAGGGTCCACTGTCCAGTCTTGATGAATGAACTTCAATTCACATGCAAATTGCAATTTCTTTTGCTAGAAGAAAGAGCTGCGGTCTTGTGCAGTGCTGAAGGAAATTTATCGCATGAGGTGAATTCTGTGAGATTGTGCAGCCCGCCAGGGGGTCCACTAAGAATCTGTCTGTTTTTAAAGCGAAGTAATTGGCTTTGTTTTTAATATTATAATCGATGTCAGATGACATTTCTCATCATGATGAAAAGCTGCTATGTTTTATTACTCAGGAGGTTAAAATAGTTTAAGTATAAGAATGTAATATGCACTTCATTATTGCAAAATGTATGTAAAAATAGGGATTGGTGACTTTAATTATACATGACCCTTTTCAGTAGGGTTTAGAAAGAGTTTATAGCTTAATCCTAGACTTGCATCTTTGTGAGTGAGGAGACGGCCCTTTCCCCTCTCCCCACCCCCACCCGCCTCTTCATCAGCCCACCTAGTCCCTAAGGGTGGCTGGGAGAAGTCGTTTTAAGTTACTCTTAGTGCCAGACGTTATGGACGGGTTTGTCCGTGTGCAGGAGGGAGGGGCCCTGCTGGTGTTTCATCTCCTAACATCGGTGGAATTGACCACCAGAAAATGCGAAACTGGTGGTTCATGCCTGTCATCCTAGCCACCCCCCTCCCCCCTCAGTCCTGAGCACTGTCCCTGAGCCTCTCTGTGGTCAAGGCTAGCACTCTACCACTAAGCCACGTTCCCAGCTCTCAGCTATTTAGGAGGCTGAGATCTGCTGAGGATTGCAGTTTGAAGCCAGCCCAGGCAGAAAAGTCCCCATGAGACTCTTATCTCCAGTTAAACACCCCAAAACGAAGTGGTGCTGTGTCTCAAAGTGGTAGATCACTAACCTTGAGCTGAGGAGCTCAGGGACACCGCCCAGGCCCAGAGTTCAGTCCCCATAACTGGCAAAAGAAAAACAAAACAAAACTGTTGGACCAGGTGCTGGTGGCTCATGTGTGTAATCCTAGCTACTCAGGAGGCTGAGATCTGAGAACTGCTGTTCATATCCAGCCTGGGCAGGAAAATCCCAGGGGCTGTGGCTCAAACTACAGCACCAGCTTGAGTGCAAAAGCTCAGGGACAGCGCCCAGGCCCTGACCTGAGTTCCAGACCCACTACTGGCACCCCTTCCCCCAGCCGGAAAACCCTGGCTACTGACAGTGGTGTTTTGACATGAGCTCGTGACCCAGGGCCCAGACCACCTGCTCATATCACAGCTGTTTTGTGAACTCTGTTTCACTTCATTTTTTTGTGGTGTGGTGGCGTTGACTCAGAGGCCTCACAGTTGATAGAACTTGAACTCAGGGCCTGGGCACCGTCCCTGAGCTTTTGCACGCAAGGCTAGAGCTCTACCCCTTGAGCCACAGTTTTACTTCCTGTTTTCTGGTGGTTCATCGGAGAGCAGGATCTCACAGACTTTCCTGCCAGGGCTGGCTTTGAACTGCAATCCTCAGGTCTCAGCCTCCTGAGCCACCTTATTTGCAACTGACTGTTTTAAGAATAGATTGTAAAACATTGTATCCACAACAGTTTTCTTTTCTTTAAAGGACGTTTGCTTAATGATTACAATAGAAATCAAATATCTTATAAGGATCTTTTTACCCTTTTAATGCAATTTCATCTCTTTCCAGGCCTCCCTGCTCCGTTTCCAGAGTACTCTGGTAATAGCTGAGCATAACAATGACTCCCTAGCGCCCATTACCCTAAATGCCATCACCGCGGCCACGCGTCTTGGCGGCGAGGTGTCTTGCTTAGTGGCTGGAACCAAATGTGACAAGGTGAGAGATTTTTTTTAAGGTCGGCCATAGCAAATGTAATTTCCATCAGGAGACGGGAAGATGACCCCAGAGAACGATGCCAAGGACCGGCACCCCCAGTGGACCCCTGTCACACCATTGCTGTGTGTGGAAGAGGAGCTGGGAGGCTTGGTCACCAAGCGTTTTGTCTTTTGAAACGAGGCAGAACGCTTGGTTTAGCTCCTCTGGCCACCAGGTACCAAGGAGAATGGTACTATTCCAAGCGCCCTTAGAGGTTAATAGAGGACCACTTTTTGTATGGATAGATACAGCTGCCGATCGCCGCTTCTAATTCCTGAAAGTAAACTATCCGGACCAAGTGCCGCAGGGGTTAATTTTCCAAACAGTAGCTGCTGCTAGAGGATGTTTTGGTCATTGGGAGCCGGCCCTGGGGAGGTTGGACGGTTTGTGGGGCCCACGCCCAGGCGCTGGCTGCCCAGGAGATGGGCTTTGCCTGGCCCCCCCAGACTCAAGCTCCCCTTCCCTCCCCCTGCCCTCCCCCTGCCCTCCCCCCTGCCCAGAGTGGAGCCGGGAGCGGGGCCGCTGCACGAGTAAAGCGAGAGAGCACACGTGTGTCTTTTGAGAGGATTTGATTCCTTTCTGAATTGTTGATACAGCACCTGATCATGCAGACTTAGAATGCTGGTGTAACTTAACTTCTAATTCCTTATAGGAAATTGATCTGTGAAAAAAGGATGTATATTTGTGTGTGTGCATAGACATAGTCTATATAACCTAGTTGGTTTAGAGTAGTTCTAGAAGGTTATTAATAATACTATATAGATATTTTTTTGTTGTTGTTGTTTTTACCAGTCCTGGGCCTTGAACTCAGGGCCTGAGCACTGTCCCTGGCTTCTTTTTGCTCAAGGCTAGCACTCTACCACTTGAGCCACAGCGCCACTTCTAGCCTTTTCTGTGTATGTGGTGCTGGGGAATCGAACCCAGGGCTTCATGCCTGCTAGTCAAGCACTGTACCGCTAAGCCACACTCCCAGCCCAGTAGCCCCCTTTTTATTTATTTTTTATTTTTTTAAATTTATTTATTAATTGAACACAAATTTTTTGACAAGGTGTTGTGCAAAAAGGGTACAGTTACATAGTAGGGCAGTGTGTACATTTCTTGTGATATCTTACACCCTGTTTTTCTTTCCCTTCCTTAGGTCAGGCAGACATATATACAATACCCAATGTACCAAGAACGTATACAGTAGCCACGTGGCCTACGCCAAAGCAGTAGCTCCCTTTTTAAGAGAGAACTCAGAGTGGTTTTTATGGTGGTCCATTAGGATCGTATGCCGTGGAGAAGCAGGCAGGGTGACGCACGCGCATCACCTCAGCCGGGTGGGCTGTGGACAGGGAGAACTGTGCTTCACGGAAAGCCCAGCAAAGTGTGGGACTCCATCCGAAACACAAACGAGAAGTAAAACGCCTGGCCTGAGCCAGGCAGTCTGTGCCCAGTGACGCAGCCCTGAGGTCGCCCCCTCCACTGCCCAAGACAGGAAGGAATGATTTCACGCCGGCGTGCTGTGTGTAGCGGGGGCTCTGTCTGCGTATCCCTTGTCCATTGATAACTGGGCATTTCTGTTGTAATCCCAGGTGGCAGGAGATCTGTGTAAGGTGGCAGGCGTGGCCAAAGTTCTGGTGGCTCAGCACGATGCCTACAAAGGCCTCCTTCCAGGTGGGTGTGCCGCGGGCGGGGTGTGTTTCCTAAGCTGGGACACGCGCACGCAGACTGTGAGATGTGCTCACGCAGTGTTTCCTTCCCAGAGGAGCTGACGCCGTTGATTCTGGAGACTCAGAAGCAGTTCAGTTACACGCACATCTGTGCCGGGGCCTCTGCCTTTGGGAAGGTGAGAAGGATGAGAAGGTGCGCCTGAGCCCGCTGCTCAGAAGCATTGGTACGGCGGACGCCATGCCACCAGCAGCCGTCGCTTAGAGAGCTGGCCTGATTTACCCATGCTACCCAGGGGTCTCCAGTTAAAAGATCCCTTTCAGGTTCTCAACTTTGCCTCGAAGCAAGCTCTGTTGCTAGGTAGAACTTGGGGTTTGCCTGTATGTGTGCTGTGTGTACCTAGTAATCTGCCCTATGAGATGCTTTGCCAGGGGCTGGCGAATATACAGAGAGGACAGTGCTCTTGGGGGGGGCGGGGGGCGGCGGGCCCTAGGGTAAAGAGCTGCCATCGATCGCCAGCCCCGATGGGTTCAGCACTGGGTTCAAACCCGCTGCCACCAAGTAACAGAGAACAGCGAGAGAAAAAGGAGCGGAGGAAAGGGGAAAATGAAGTTGGCAACCAACCTCTCCGTGTCTGTGTGCTATCTTGACTTCCTTTCCTTCCACACCGTGTTTAAGGTCAAGCCTCTAAGCCCTTGCCAGTGGCTCAGTCCGTCGTCACACAGGCTGCTGCTCATGGTCTGTTGTTAGAGTGCTGGGGTTTGAACCGAGGGCCTGGTGCACTCCAGGCGAAGGCTGTACTACTTGAGCCGCACCCTCAGTCCTTTTGCTTTTTCAGGTCGGGTCTTGGGCTTTTCCCCGGGCTGGCCTCCATACTGATACTCCTGCTTCTGTCTGAGGAGCTGGGGGGCTGTCCTGCCTGGGTGGGTTTCTGTTTTTCTGTTTCTGCCCAGGCTGGCCTAGAACCTGCACTCCCACCATGGCTGAGGCTGTGGGCACTGTTGCCATGCCGAGCTAACTGTGATCGTTTCACGTGGCGTCAGCCTGAGCCAAAGACGAAATGCCTGCTGAAGCCTTTCCTTTTTATATCCGTTAATAAGCGTATAATGCGTGATACATAGAACATTATACGTACATATATATATAAAACAATGTTTTTTGTGACAAAACAAGGAAGGAAGAGGGAGGCCTGGAGCGAGGGAGGGAGGGAGAAAACCAATTTACTCCTTTTTCAGAAGTTTACTATCCTAAAATGTTGTCTTATCTAAATCCAGTGATCTGTCATTGTCCCACTTTGTAGTGGATTATCTGTCAGAGCGAATACTTGCTACTTCCACGTAGCGGATTCGGGGGGGCTTCAGTTGCTGCACCACTGGAGTGTCCTCTGCCTTAGTCTCAGAGCCGCTGGTGTCCAGTTTGCGTGGGAGGTGGCGACCGAGGGCGGAGCTCACAGACGCCCTGGGTGCCTGGCCTCCCTCCGCGGCAGCGGGCTTGGCTCACTGCTCATCTGCTTTCAGAACCTGTTGCCCAGAGTAGCAGCCAAACTTGATGTCGCCCCGATTTCTGATATCATTGCCATCAAATCGCCTGACACGTTTGTGAGAACTATTTATGCCGGTGAGTACCAAGGGAGACGGGCAGCTGATCTTAGTTAAGGGCATAAGTAAAATGTGAAGACGTGTGTGTGTGTGTGTGTGTGTGTGTGTGTGTGTGTGTGTGTGTGCGCGTGTGTGTGCGCGCGCTTGTGTGCAGCCTCTGGGTGGCTGGGATGATAGGCCCAGGCCACTGGTGCCGGCTTGAAGGTAGAATTTTAAACAAGCCGTACAGTTCCTGTAATGGCCACGGCAAAGGCTTCCGGGAAGTCCTGGTGTGCAGTTGCTGCCGGGCGGCGGTGACGTGGCGTTCCCCTGGACATAGAGCATTCCTGACTGGCCCCGTTGGTGAGACTTGTCCGATGGTCACTGTTCCGTATGGTTTGTACATGGCACCTGGAGAGCAAACTTCTTTTTTCAAGACGGCATGCTCAGTCTTCCTTGCTTTTCCATTTCACATCAGGGCCTCTAGCCATGGAGCTTTCCGAAGCGTGAGGTCTCCCGGGGGGTTAGAGCAAGGCAGCACACTCTTCGTTCTTTCTGATTAAAGTTGCATTTCATTGTCCGTGGTCACTTCTCAAGTCACAAGTTTTATCATCAGTCACGTCTGAGGGAAATACGTAGTCATAGCTCAGGCCAGCCTGCAAGTGATTGCTAATCTGTAAGAAACGTCTCAGATCCCTGAAACACCTTGGCCCGCCTGCTCTTGTTCACGTGGGTGCTCAGGGAGGCATCGCAGGTCGCATTCCCCAGCTATTGGTTGTGTTGTTTGGAGACGGCTGCTGTCTTCCTCTTCTCACTGGGTGGCTCCCTCCTTTCTGTGGCTGGCTGGCCTGATTGCTTCCGGTCCTGAGGCGGGAACTCACCCTGGACACTGTCTCTGAGTTTTTTGTTCAAGGTTAGCATTCTCCCACGTTGGCCACAGCTTCCCTTTCAGCTTTTTTGGTAGTTTGTTGGAGATAAGAGGGTCACAGACTTTGCTGCCTGGGCTGGCTTTGAACCACAGTCCTCAGCCCCCAGCCTCTCAAGTGGCTAGGATGACAGGTGTGAGCCACGGCCCCCTGTCTGATTTTTCAGACCATCGTCTTGTTCCCCTACGTGGTCAGTGTAGAAAGCAGCTGGCCAAGAGAGAAACTTGACCCCGAAAGGAATATTCTTGTGGTTGCCCTGCGCCGTCGCGTTAACCAGCAGCTGTGTTGCAGGCAATGCGCTGTGCACCGTGAAGTGCGACGAGAAAGTGAAGGTGTTTTCTGTCCGAGGAACGTCCTTCGAAGCCGCGGCAGCCAGCGGAGGCAGCGCGGGCTCAGAGAAGGGCAAGTGCTCGATTGTGTGCTTCTTAAGCTCTTCTGTCTGTCTTGCTTCACACACCTGCTAGAGGAAGAGAGGTGGGTAAAGTGGGCAGAGTTCCAGTGCAGCGCTTGCAAGTTCAAGCCGGGCCACCCTCACTGCCAGGGTTACTCGGGCTTGAGGGACGGTCACAGTGTGCGTCCGCTCCTTTCCGCCCTGGGAAGGCCTGGTGCTGGGGGGGGGGGGGGCTCCCGTTGTGGTCGCAGTCAGGCTCATGTTAAGACGTTATTTTCTGTGCAGGGGTCGGGTGGAGGCGGGGGGGGCAAGGTGCTGGGCTTGAACGCAGGGCAGGGTGCCATCCCTAAGCTTCTTTGCTAGCACCCCACAACTCCGCTTCTGGCATTGGGATGTTTAATTGGAGGTGAGAGTCTCGTGATCTTTCCTGCGTGTTCTGGCTTTGGACCATGTTCCTTAGGTCTCAGCCTCCTGAGTAGCTGGGGTCCCTGGGCATGTTGAGACTTCTCACTCTCGTCCCCTCCTCCTGGGGGTACTGCTTGAGTGAGTCAGCATAGCAGATGAGTGTAAACGATCCCTAGACAACATCTGTCTAGAAAACCTGTAAATGTATGTGTGTATACGTGTGTACACACACATCTTATGTGAACCCCATACACAGGAAGTTACGGTGGTTTGTACAGAAAACCCGCGGACGAACTGACTTCTCCAAGTTACATGGCAGGCGAGGCAGAGCCTGGCTGGCCTCTGTCCCGAGTCCCCCGCTAGTGGGAGGCGGTGCGCTGGGCCCCGGCAGTGAGTGGCGTCTGTCTCCGGGGAGGGTTTCGCGTGTGCTGATGGGAACGCGCTGCCCCGGCAGGGCGGCCGCCACCCTGAAGCCTCCCGCTTGTCCCGCTTGTTGTCTCGTGCAGTCTCCAGCCCTCCGCCCGTGGGAGCGTCAGAGTGGCTGGACCAGAAGCTGACCAAGAGCGACCGGCCCGAGCTCACGGGCGCCAAGGTGGTGGTGTCGGGAGGTGAGTGCCGCCCTGCCACGCACACACACACACACACACACACGTGCCGTGATGAGGGGACCAGAGGCCCGCCCTGCCACACACACACACACACACACACACACACCTGCGCCGTGATGAGGGGACCGGAGGCCCGCCCTGCCACACACACACACACACACACACACACACGTGCCGTGATGAGGGGACCGGAGGCCCGCCCTGCCACACAGACACACACACACACACACACACACACACACACCCGCGCCGTGATGAGGGGATGGAGGCCCGCTCTGCCACACAGACACACACACACACACACACACACACACACACGTGCCGTGATGAGGGAACCAGAGGCCCGCCCTGCCACACACACACACACACACACACACCTGCGCCGTGATGAGGGGACCGGAGGCCCGCCCTGCCACACAGACACACACACACACACACACACACACACACCCGCGCCGTGATGAGGGGATGGAGGCCCGCTCTGCCACACAGACACACACACACACACACACACACACACACGTGCCGTGATGAGGGAACCAGAGGCCCGCCCTGCCACACACACACACACACACACACACACACCTGCGCCGTGATGAGGGGACCGGAGGCCCGCCCTGCCACACACACACACACACACACACACCTGCGCCGTGATGAGGGGACCGGAGGCCCGCCCTGCCACACAGACACACACACACACACACACACGTGCCGTGATGAGGGGACCGGAGGCCCGCCCTGCCACACAGACACACACACACACACACACACACACACACACCCGCGCCGTGATGAGGGGATGGAGGCCCGCTCTGCCACACAGACACACACACACACACACACACACACACACGTGCCGTGATGAGGGAACCAGAGGCCCGCCCTGCCACACACACACACACACACACACACCTGCGCCGTGATGAGGGGACCGGAGGCCCGCCCTGCCACACAGACACACACACACACACACACACACGTGCCATGATGAGGGGACCGGAGGCCCGCCCTGCCACACAGACACACACACACACACACACACACGTGCCGTGATGAGGGGACCGGAGGCCCGCCCTGCCACACAGACACACACACACACACACACACACACACACACCCGCGCCGTGATGAGGGGATGGAGGCCCGCTCTGCCACACAGACACACACACACACACACACACACACACACACGTGCCGTGATGAGGGAACCAGAGGCCCGCCCTGCCACACACACACACACACACACACACCTGCGCCGTGATGAGGGGACCGGAGGCCCGCCCTGCCACACAGACACACACACACACACACACACACACACACCCGCGCCGTGATGAGGGGATGGAGGCCCGCCCTGACACACACACACACACACACACACGTGCGCCGTGATGAGGGGATGGAGGCCTGCTCTGCCACACAGACACACACACACACACACAGACACACACACACACACACACACACACCGTGATGAGGGGACCGGAGGCCCGCCCTGCCATACTGGCACCCCCCCCCCAGGGGTGCCGTCTTTGTGGCCTGTGTATTTTTTGTTTGGGTGGGGCTGGGATTGAACTGAGGACCCAGCGCCTGCTAGGCCAGCCCTCTGCCCCGGAGCTCTGTTCCCATCCTGGAGTGCAGGGTTGGTGGTGGTTTTTGTGTTTCCAAACTCATTCCTGTTTTCCACGGAGGACGCTGACGTTGGGCGCACCCCTCCCCCAGGGTCGCCCACGCAGGTCTCTGACAGCGGGGACGGGGGACGGGGGGGGGGTAGGGCAGATCTCACCCCTGTGATGGCCACGGGGCCTGCAGGCACCGGGACGCTGAGGCCATCTCTGTCTCCGTGGCCCCTGTGGGCCACAGATTGGCAAGCATCTTTAGAATTAACGGCAGAACGGCTCCTAGGCTGCTGCTTTTCGTTGGCCAGTCCTGGGGCTTGGACCCAGGAGCTGTTCCTGAGCTTTTTTTGCTCTCTCACGTGAGCCACAGCCACAGCCCCACCTCTGGCTTTTTGCTGGTTCGTTGGAGTTAAGAGTTTCATTAGACTCTCCTGCCCTGGCTGGCTTTGAACTGTGACCCTCAGATCTCAGCCTCTTGAGTAGGTGGAATTATAGGCGTGAGTCACTGGCACCCAGCTATATGATGCCTCTTTCTTTAAAACACAGCTGGCTGACTGCCTGTTTTGTTAAAAAATGACTGACATGATATAAGAAAAGCTTTTCAGGGGCTGGGGATATGGCCTAGTGGCAGGAGTGCTTGCCTTGTATACATGAGGCCCTGGGTTCAATTCCCCAGCACCACATAGACAGAAAACGGCCAGAAGGGGCGCTGTGGCTCAGGTGGCAGAGTGCTAGCCTTGAGCAAAAAGAAGCCAGGGACAGTGCTCAGGCCCTGAGTCCAAGGCCCAGGACTGGCCAAAAAAAAAAAAGAAAAGCTTTTCAAATTAAATGTCAAAATAAATATTGATCCTCTACAGCAACCTTTACTGTGATGGGCACTGAGAAGAAGTCATGGATTTGGGTCGTTTCCTCACCAATTTCTTGCAGCGTGGCTTGTTGAGTGCGGGCTCTGTGAAGGCCTGTTGGGAGGTCCTGGAGTGGGAGACTGGGAAAGGTGGGGTGTCCTTGCCTTCAGGGAGCGTCTGGTCGAGTGGGGTGGACTTGGTTTTCCATGGCTCCTGTGTTTGGAGTTCGCTGCATACTGCGGACCCTGCAGCTCCCGTTAGAGGGCTCATCCCACCAGGAAAGAGGCACCGACGAGTAACTACTGATTCACTTATTGCAGCAGCATGAAAGTATCAGCATAACTCACAAAGTTGTGTATGTTCGTGCTGGTGCCTCGGGGCCTGGGTGCTGTTCCTTCTCTACAACAGGCTGGTGTCACCGCTCTGCTTCCAGCTCTTGGTTGGTCAATTCGAGGTGGGAGTTTCATGGACTTTCCTGCTCAGTTGGCTTTGAATCGGGATCCTTAGATCTCGGCCTCCTGAGGAGGAGGATCGTAGGTATAAGTGTGAGCCAACGGCGCTCAGCGTCAGACAAAATTTTATAGCAGCGCTGGGGAGCTGAATGTGGCAGCCGTGTAACTGGAAGAGCCAAAGTTTTAGCCCGGCCTTGATGGCCCCCACCTGTCATCCTAGCTGCTCAGAAGGCTGAGATCTGAAGATCGTGGTTCAGAGCCAGTCAGCCTGGGCAGAAAAGTCCATGAGACTCTTGATTATTATGTTCTTGTTTATGTGGTTCTGAGGAATTGAACCCAAGGACTCAGGCATGCTGGGCAAACACTCTAACACTAAGCCCCATTCCCAGCCCATGAGACTCATATCTACAATTAATCACCAAAGCTGTAATTGGCAGAGCACCAGACTTGAGCACAAGAAGCTCAGGGACACGCCCAGGCCCTGAGTTCAAGCCTCAGGACTGGTTAAAAAAAAAGAAAAAGAACAAAAGCTTCATCCACTAGAAGTGACATTTATTTTTCTTCTTTCTCTATCTCTTTTTTTTTCCTCCAACAAGGTCGGGGTTTGAAGAGTGGAGAGAATTTTAAACTGTTATACGACTTGGCAGATCAGCTACATGCTGCAGGTAAGTTACTTCCTTTAATAGCAAGATACTCCCCTTCTTGTTGGTTGTGGGACTTGAACTCTGGTCCTGGGCACTGTCCCTGGGCTTTTTTGTTCAGGACTAGTTCTCTACCACCGTGCCACTTCCAATTGTCTGGGGGTTCATTGGAGATAGGAATCTCACGCACTTCCCTGCCAGGGCTGGCTTTGAACCGTCTTCCTCAGATCCCAGCCTGCTGACTAGCTAGGATGACAGGTTTGGGTCACTGGCACCCAGCTTGTTGTTTGGTTTTTTTTTGCCAGTCCTAGGCTTTGGACTCAGGGCCTGGCTTCTCTTTGCTCAAGGCTAGCACTCGGCCACTTGAGCCACAGCGCCACTTCTGGCCGTTTTCTAGATATGTGGTGCTGGAAATTCGAACCCAGGGCTTCATGTATACAAGTCGAGCTCTCTTGCCACTAGGCCATGTTCCCAGCCCCCACCCAGCTTGGTTTTGTAACTCTTCTGTCTGGTCACAGAGGTAATTGGAGTGCCCTTTCCAGGAGCTGTGATCTTACTACGCGACGGAACCTGGTATAATGCTAGCCTATATGGGGGGCAGTGTGGGTTTTACCTAACGTCTTTTTGACATTCAGCCAGATTTGAAGTTTATGAGTATAAATAAAAGGTACTTTCTGGGCTGGGAATATGGCCTAGTGGTAGAGTGCTTGCCTTGTCTACATGAAGCCTTGGGTTCGATTCCCCAGCACCACATATATACAAAAAGGCCAGAAGTGGCGCTGTGGCTCAAGAGGCAGAGTGCTAGCCTTGAGCAAAAAGAAGCCAGGGACAGTGCTCAGGCCCTGAGTTCAAGCCCCAGGACTGGGAAAAAAAAAAAGGTACTTTCTTCAACAAGGCTCTAGTACTTTGTCCTTAGAATTTTCAGTCGGGGCTGGGAATGTGGCTTTGTAGCGTGTAAAGTGTGTAAACTTTACAGAGTGCTTGCTGAGCACGCATGAAGCCCTGGGTTCAATTCCTCAGTACCACGTAAACAAAACAAAAAAAGTGGCCCTGTGGCTCAAATGGTAGAGTGCCGTCCTTGAGAAAAAGAAGCTCAGAGACAATTCCCAGGCCGAGTTCAAGCCCCAGGACTGGCCCAAAAATAAAATAAAAAGGATTTCCAGTCAGCAACAGGGGTGTTTTTCAGAAGTCCGTTCCAACTGCACCGTGTCACTGTCTTGGTTTGCACTTAAATATCAGCGAGGACCCCATAGGTGAACGACAGCTTGGAAACAATGACCGTCTTGTCCCCGCAGTGGGTGCCTCCCGGGCCGCCGTCGACGCTGGCTTCGTCCCCAACGACATGCAGGTCGGTCAGACGGGAAAGATAGTGGCACCGGTGAGTACTGCGCGGGCCGAGTCCGCGCGGGGGTGTGCGGGCCGAGGGGCCCCTCAGCACCCTCCTCCCAAGCTCCCTGGATCCGTCTCACCAAAACACTTGGCTGCTCTTGTATCCCAGCTCCTTGTCACAGTTTTGTAAGCAGTAGAGCAGTTGGTCAAGTGAAGTCATGAAGTGGTTGAACTTGGCAGGCTTAGGTCGCTGCTTTTGAACTCACTACACCTGTGCTGAAAGTCAGCCCAACCGGCCGCCCTCTCCACTCAGAACGGCACTGCCTCCTTCCCTAAGGAGCGGGGGAGCCCGCTAGCCACGCCCGGAGCTGGGCGGGGGGGGGGGGGGGGGGGGCGGGCGGCCTGGCCGCTCTGGCCCGGCTCTGCTTCTCCAGAGTTTCCCCGCTATGTTTAGCCTGGTCGCTCCTTTCCACAGCGTCGGGGTATTGAGCTGTGTTGAAAAAGCGAGTTCTCCTTATTTTAGCATGGACATTACTTATTCATTTAAAAAGCAGCCTTAGGGAAATTTTAGAACGGATGAAAGTTTAAATTCCCTCTATTGCCAGTGAGACTGCAGAAAGCACACTGGTCTCCTCGCCGTCGTGAGGCACTGAGGGATTTCAAGCCAGGTTTATTGGGCAGTAACGAACACTTAGAACTTAGAGCACTTGTGAATGCGAGGACAAACTACTGCATCACGCTGAACAAAGCCCGCGTTGACCTCTGTGCACACACGGGTGTTCCGAAGGTCTCCACCCACGAAACGTGCAGGGGTGACAGGCGTAGACGTGCGTTCTCCGCCTGGTGATGGGGCTCCTCAGGAGGCCTGGAGCCCTGACAGCCCCTGAGATACTTGGGGGAGCCGAGCAGAGGAAAAGCAGACAAATAGCATCTAAGTGTCGCTGTGAAAATGGTTAAAATGCCCCGAGAGCCGGACGCTGGTGGCTCAAGCCAGTCAGCTGCTCAGGAGGCTGAGATCTGAGGGTCAAGGTTCAAAACCAGCCCAGGCAGGCAAGTCTATGAGACTCTTATCTCCAGTGAGCCATCAGAAAGCTGGAGGTGGAGCTATGGCTCAAGTGGTAGAGCGCCAGCCCTCAGCACAACAGCTGAGGGACAGCGCCCTGGCCCTGAGTTCAACACCAACCCCCCCCCCCCCCCGCCACCCTGCACAAAAAACCAACAACAACCAACCCCTGAGAACTGGGGCTCGTGGAGTGACCTAGGCCGGGGTTTGCGGGTCACACTGCAGAGACATTGAGGGGTGCCTATACAAATTGTGAATTCGACTCCTATTAAGAGTGTTGCCGGTTACCGCGGCTGGACTCCCGTTCAAAACTCCTCCGCTCAGTTCTTTCCATCCCCCTCCCATGTCCCTAATGCTAGGCCCAGCTGTGCACGGCTGCCCTCCCCTTTGCTCAGGAACTCCCTCCCCCCCCAGCCCAGCTCCTGCCCTCCCCAAATAATAAGGCTTCAGGCTTTGAAGTGCCCCTGGCAGGGGAGAGAGGGGCCCCGCACGCCCAGTAGGGGGGCGGTGTGTGCAGGTGTGTGCAGGGCTGCACGCCCAGTAGGGGGGCGGTGTGTGCAGGTGTGTGCAGGGCTGCACGCCCAGTAGGGGGGCGGTGTGTGCAGGTGTGTGCAGGGCTGCACGCCCAGTAGGGGGGCGGTGTGTGCAGGTGTGTGCAGGGCCGCACGCCCAGTAGGGGGGCGGTGTGTGCAGGTGTGTGCAGGGCTGCATGCCCAGTAGGGGGGTGGTGTGTGCAGGGCCGCACGCCCAGTAGGGGGGCGGTGTGTGCAGGTGTGTGCAGGGCTGCACGCCCAGTAGGGGGGCGGTGTGTGCAGGTGTGTGCAGGGCTGCATGCCCAGTAGGGGGGCGGTGTGTGCAGGTGTGTGCAGGGCTGCACGCCCAGTAGGGGGGTGGTGTGTGCAGGGCTGCACGCCCAGTAGAGAGGCGGTGTGTGCAGGTGTGTGCAGGGCCGCACGCCCAGTAGGGGGGTGGTGTGTGCAGGGCCGCACGCCCAGTAGAGAGGCGGTGTGTGCAGGTGTGTGCAGGGCCGCACGCCCAGTAGGGGGGTGGTGTGTGCAGGTGTGTGCAGGGCCGCACACCCAGTAGGGGGGCGGTGTGTGCAGGTGTGTGTAGGTGTGTGCAGGGCCGCACGCCCAGTAGGGGGGCGGTGTGTGCAGGTGAGTGCAGGGCTGTGTCTCCGGGCCTCCTCCCCCAGCTGCCCCCTCAGTGCCACCTGCCCAGCCCACCTTCTGCGTTCCAGCAGCTGCTGAACGTTTCGGCTGGGCGACCCCAGACCAGCCACTCCCTCGGGGAGACCGGTGTGCTGTGACTCAACCTCCCCACAGAATACCTGACTGAATGCCACTCAGCACTGCCTTAGGCTCTGGCAGCCACGCCCTGCTTCTGGCCAGAAGAGCGCTGTGGACCCGTCACACCCAGGCTCCGCCTCCTCCCTGCTCAGATCACGTGACCGTGCGCCGCGCCTCCCTGTCTGCGGCTGACACACCCGCCGGGTTTTGATGGAAGCCAAGTGCAGGAAGCGGGGAGGGAGGAAAGCATCCTCCATCCTTAGCAGGCATCTGTTCCCTGCCCTGGAACCTTTCTTTTTCCATTCACTTTCCTCTCAGTGTGATATTCAAAGGCCCTGTGCTGTGCTGTGTTGTGCCGTGTTGTACCGTGTCCGTGTTGTGTCGCGCTGTGCCGTGTCCGTGTTGCCCCTGTGCAGCTGCCTCACCCCCGTTCTTTCTGATCAGTAGTAAAGGGACTACGCAGTCAGGTTTTGTGGTCCTCACTCCCCAGGGGTGCCTCTGTCGTCAGGCATCTGAGACGACGTGGAATCCCCACAGACGCCGTGAGCGTAGCTCTGCTTTCCGGCCCTTTCTGAGAGTTCACACCAGGGGCACATGGAGCTGCTGAGCTCACCATGCCGCGGCTACCGCCGTCGCCGGCTCTGGGGTTGAACTCAGAGCCCTGTCAGGCAGGGGCTGTGGGGCCACACGCTGGCTACGTTGAGGTAAGGCCTTGCTGTGGCCTGGCGTGCACCTGGACTGTTCCATAGCTGGGGTGGGAGTCTTTGCTCAATTTCCGGCCCCTTCCTTGTCCCCCCGCAGCATCTCCTGGTGACGGGTGGCAGCTTGCGCTGCTCCTAGGGGGACTTGGGGTAAGGTGCACGGGTTGGAACGCAGGAGCGGCGCCCTGTAAGACAGACCCTGCGGTCCTCTGCAGCTGCTCCTTGACACTAGGTGTCCTGAGGATTAAGTCACCCTGGGAAACGAGACCAGCATCCCCATTGGAAGCATCCAGAAGGAAGAGCCGCTGGAGCGTTGCTGGTGTCCCCGCCTGACCCCTGACAGCCCCCCTGGAGTCCTGACGGCGCCCAGGCTTCTGGGCCTTCGCACGCGCTCCTCCGTGTCCCGGGAGCACGCCCGTTCTCCATGCAGCACGGTGCGCACTGAATTGCGAGACCACATTACTTTAGACTGCCACCAGTTGTCTTGTTTTTGTGGTTTTTTCCCAGTCCTGGGCCTTGGACTCAGGGCCTGAGCACTGTCCCTGGCTTCCTTTTGGCTCAAGGCTAGCACTCTGCCACTTGAGCCACAGCGCCTCTTCTGGCCGTTTTCTATCTATGTGGTGCTGAGGAATCGAACCCAGGGCTTCATGTATATGAGGCGAGCACTCTACCACGAGGCCACGTTCCCAGCCTCCGCCACTAGTTTTTAAAAACCTGATGGTCAGGTATGAGCCTCTCTTTCTAGTTCACAAAACCTTCCTGTCTTCAGGCTGAGCACCAAGGCTCCTGTCTGTAATCCTAGCTACTCAGGAAGCTGAGATCCCCGAGGATCGCGGTTTGAAACAGCCTGGGGAAGAAAAGGTAATCACCAAAAAGCCGGAAGTGGAGGTGTGACTCAAGGGGAAGAGGGCCAGCCTTGAGCACAAAAGCTAAATGAGGGTATGAGGCCCTGAGTTCAACCCCCAGAACTGGCGCACAGACACACGCACACACGCGAACACACCTCCTGTACTTTGACAAAAGCAAGAAGCATTCAAACCAAATGCCAAATGGTGTAGCCGTGCAGGCTTTCTCTTGTTTAATGTTTTCTGGGTTCCATTTGTTACCCCAACCTCTGGGTCTGGCGTTTCCCTGCTTGTCTAACCTTAAAAACCAAGCACGTGGTCCTCCTCGCTGCCGCTCCTTCCTCCGCAAAGCAGGCGAAGCAGAAGAAGGGGTTCGCATTTGCAGCTGGCTCTTCTCCCCCTTCTTTCACTTAAAAGTGTGTGAATTTATATGAATTCCTCGACAGGTAGAAATAAAATCTCAGACGAGGACACAGTGAGAGCCCCTGGTCATCACTTGCTCTGCCCTCCCTCAATTCCCCTTCACTACCCGCCAGGTGAGGTAGTGCTCACCTGCAGTCCCAGCTGTGGGGGGGGGGAGGGTGCGGGCGGGGGAGGCAGGAGATCCCCAGGCAGTAAGGAGACCATTTTTCAAAAACAAAATACAAAAGGGCTGGGGAGGGGCTCCAGTAGAAGAAGAATGTGCCCAATACCATTACAAAATGAAAATAGGGGCAGCCAGGACAGTGCTCAGGCCATGGGTTCAAGCCCCAGGGCTGACAAAAAGAAGAAAAGAGAACCTCCTAGAACCATTGGTGACCCGAACGCTGCTACTGATCACTGCGGTGTATTTCATCTTCCCCGCCGAGCAGCCGGGGTGGCTGGTGAGTGCCCAGCCTGGAGCCTGCATGGGTCACGTGCCCCCCCTGTTGCCGGCTGTCCTGTGGCTCACGCCAGGGAGACTCGTGAGGCTCCCCGTGGGAATGTTACTTGTAAGCAAGGAAGGACACTCTGTAGGCAAACACGGAAACCGGGCTAAGTGTGCCGTGCGCTACAGCGAGATACCGTACAAAGAGAACGGCGACCAGAGGCAGCTCTCCTCCGTCTACTCGCGTGTGCACACGTGCTCGTGCCAGCACTAGGGTGTGAGCTCGGGCTGGGCACGGTCCTTAGCTTTTCCCTCAGTGCTGGCACTGTCCTTGCGTTTCTGGCTTTTTGCTGGCCGGCTGGAGCTAGCGGGCTTGCGGAGTCGTTTTCCCAGGCGGGCTGAGCCGCCGTCCTCAGGTCTCTCCCGAGTCTCCTCAGTTACAGGCGTGAGCCTCAGGGCCTGGCTCCTCCGTCCATCTGTAACGTTAAATGATTCCTGCAAGTTCCTTTATATGGGCTGGATAAAAGTCATTGCCCGTGCGTACTGTGTACTGGGACTTGGACTTGGGGCCTCATACTTGTTTGGTAGTTTCTCTACTGTTGAGCCATACCTTCAAGCCCTTTTCTGTGCTGCTGCTGCTGTGTGTGTGTGTGTGTGTGTGTGTGTGTGTGTGTGTCCGTGTGTCCGTGTCCTGGGGCTTTAACTCAGAGCCTGGATGTTGTCACTTATCTTTAGCGCTCAATGCTGGCACTCCACCACTTGGGCCACAGCTCTACTTCCAGCTTTCTGCTGGCCCACTGGAGATAAGAGTCTCACGGACTTTCCTGCCTAGACTGGCTTTGAACCGCGATCCTCGGCTCTCAGCCTCCTGAGTAGCTAGGATGACAGGCGTGAGCCGCAGCCCCGGCTTTAGCGTGGCTTCTTAATGAGTACTCATTGCTCTGTCAATATTTTTATATTTTACTAACAGGCTGCGTACAATCCCGAGCCTAAATGACTGGAACCAGGCTCCCGGTGTGGGAGGGTTGCCGCACGCCCTGCCTTTTGCTTTGGGTTTGCCTTGGAAAGTCAGTGGGGTTGAGAAGCGGGTGGAGGAGCACACTTTCTCCACGGACTGCGCAGCCAGGCCTGGGTTTCTGGGCCGCCCTGTAACTTGCTAAAAAGCTGAAGGTTGACAGGCGCGATCGCGCTGCATTATCTGGCTTGGCTTTTAACTCCGGGAGAACCGCGTCCACAAATGGATGTCTTTTTCCTCTGGGGTTGGTAGAGAAGCATTAAATTGTACTAAAATATTCATATGTGAGTGCATTTACTTGAAAGCAATTGGCATTGTGTCCCCAGGAGGACGGCAGGCCAGAAAACACCCTCAGCTTCCCGAGGGTGACGACACGGCCCCCAGCCCCGCACCGCCTGCCCGGGGCCGCGGAGCTCGCGTGAGGGCCCCGGCCCTCGGTGCGGCCAAGTCGCCGTGGGCTGGGCTCTAGGAGAGACTTTATGAGAGTCCAGAGGAGCAGAATATCCATAGCCATCTTATCAGGCAAGTTCTTTAAGACCCAAGATGCCGGTGTGGAGTCTGTGGCGCTCGCTCTCCCCCAGGGGCCGCCACAGCTTAGAACAGGCCGCCGGCCCCCACCCCCCGGCAGGACGGCCCGCCCACCCCCACCCCCCCACAGGACGGCCCACCCGCCCCCACCCGGCCCGCTCTCCGCGGTAGCTGACAGGTCGCTGTGGTGAGCAGCCGCACCCATCTCCTCCCTTGCCTGGCTGTGAGACGCCCTGGGTGCGGCGTGGTGGTTCCCCAGTGGAGGGCAGTGCCCATACTTCCTGCAGGCCGAGGGCCACCAAGGAGGCGTGGGAGGACTCGGCCGGCCAGCCTCAGCCCCGCAGGGCAGCTCAAGCTGCTCCTCAAAGCATAGGCCAGTGTGCGTGCATGTGTGTGTGTGCGCGTGTGTGCATGTGTGTGTGTGCGCGTGTGTGCATGTGCGCACGTGCGTGCGTGTGCGTGTGTGCATGTGTGTGCGTGCACGCGCTGTTCCTGGCTTGCACTAGCCTGGGTGCCAGCCTTGAGCTCACTTGCTTCAGGCTGGCGCTGTACCACTTGAGCTTCCATCAGCTCCACCTCCAGCTCTCTGCTGGCTCACTGGAGGTGACCGGCTCACAGACTTGGCTGCCCCGGCTGGCTTCAAACCTTGATCCTCACACCTCAGCCTCCTGAGTCGCTGGGGACAGGCGTGCGCCACCAGCGCTCAGCTGAGCTGTTTTTGACCATTATCAAAGCGGTGAGACGCTAGAGTTCAGTGTTTCGAAGACGAACAGTCCTGTGGTTGTTTCCGGGGCGGTGACAAGTTTATGGTTCTTTGTAGGAAGGACACTGGGAGTCCGCGGGACGCTTCCAGGCGCCTCCCATCACAGTGCCGTTCAGCTGCCCTCACTGGCGCCGGATCAACCCTCCCCCTCCTTGGCTCCGATCATCCTCTGTCTGCCCACTCCCCATTGCTCTCAATGCTTGTGTGTTTTGTTTTGTTTTTTGAGTCCAAGCCCTCAGGGCCTGAGCACTGTCCCTGGCTTCTTCCCGCTCAAGGCTAGCACTCTGCCACTTGAGCCACAGCGCCGCTTCTGGCTTTTTTCTATCTATGTGGTGCTGGGGAATCGAACCCAGGGCTTCATGGATACGAGGCGAGCGCTCTACCACCAGGCCACGTTCCCAGCCCGGCTTGTATATTTTGTATAAGCGGAATCCCACGGTATTGGTCTTTCTTTCGTATTAACCAGTATAAGATTAGGCGTGAAAAGTTGGTTTCTCTTTCTAGCTGAGTGATATTCCAATTTACGCACACCTGGCTTATGCACTCAGGTGCCCGCTGCCTCTCACACGACTGTTTGCACCTTTGGCCGTCAGGAATAGTGCTTCTGCGGCTCCCCTCCCCCCCAGCACACGGACTGGTGCGGGTTCTGCTGCGTCCGCGTGCGGGTGGCACTGCTGGCAGCTCGGTGCTAGGACTTCCGGAACACCGCCCCGCCGTCTTGGGCTGGCTGCCGGTGAGCCCTAGCCTCTGGTCACACGCGCTCCTCTCAGGGCACATGTGGAGGAGAACCGAGCGCAGGCGAAGGCCCGCGGGTGGGGTCGGGGAGGGCTCGCCCAGTGGGCGGAGGGGGCTGGGGGCCCAGGGCCACCGCTGACCCCACAGAATGCCGCGGGGAACCTCACGAGTGGAATTTTGGACGGCCAGGTGCACTTCCTGTATGGCAGCGCACACACTGAGCCCAGGCTGTGCGGAGGAGGGGCCCCGGCCACCGGCTCCGCCCCAGGCTGCACGCCCACCCGCCCAGCAGCCGCGCCCAGCCGCCACGCCCACCCGCCCAGCAGCCGCGCCCAGCCGCCACGCCCACCCGCCCAGCAGCCACGCCCACCCGCCCAGCAGCTGCGCCCACCCGCCCAGCAGCCACGCCCACCCGCCACGCCCGGTGCTGGGCTCTGGGATGGGCGTGGCCTGGCCCTGGGCCTTCGTGCAGCATTCCCTAATGGTGTGTGAACAAGTTGGACCAAGAGTGCAGCGCCCCGCCCGCATGGCTTCCGGGGCTCCCCAGGAGAGCTCTGCCAAAGAGGAATAGGGAGCCGGCGAGGAGATGCAAATCACCTGACTGCAAAGTGAGCGCGTGCCTTTACATGTCATCCATCTGATGTGTTCATGCGTTTTAAATTTCTATTTATTTTTGTCAGCCATGGGGCTTGAACACAGGGCCCGGGCACTGCCCTTGAGCTTTTGTGATCAAGGCTGCTGCTCTGTCACTTTGAGCCACAGCTCCACTTCTGGCTTTCTGGTGGTTCATTGGCGATAAAGAGTCTCGTGGACTTTCTTGCCCAGGCTGTCTTAGAACGGTGATCTCAGCCTCCTGAGTAGCTGTGATTACCAGCACCTGGCATTCATCTTTTCCCTTTTGTGACAGTGCTGGTGCGTGAACTCAGGGTCTGGGTGCTGCACCCTTCCTTTTCCACTCAGGGCTGTCACTTTACCACTTGAACCGTACCTCTACTTGTGGCTTTTTCCTGATCGATTGACTCTCCTGGACTTTGCTGCCAGGGCTGGCTTCAGCCCGTGGTCCTCCGATCTCAGCCTCCTGCGTAGCTAGGACTGCAGGTGTGCGCCACCGGCGTCCAGTGTGACTGTAGTTAGTAATACTGGACTAGGCGGGTCACATTTGGTGTGAGAGCAAAGTATTTTTTTTTTTTGCATTTGGGGCGTAAGTGTAAAGCCTTGCATGTGCTAGGCAAGTGCTCTATAACTAAGGTGTGCCCTCACTCCAAGTGAGCAAATCCTAAGTGTCATCATCACATGAAGAAACAAATCCTCAGGTGCCAGTGGCGCACACCTGCCGTCCTTGCTACCGGAGAGGCTGAGATCCGAGGACCAGGGTTCAAAGCCAGCCTGGGAAGACAAGTCTGTGAGGCTCTGCATCCACGTAATCAGAAAAAATAAAAATAAAAAAGAAGAAGCAGACGTGTGGCTCAAGTGTCAGCAGCAAGCTCAGGACCCAGGGCCGGAGCTTAAGTCACAGGAAGACAAGTGGCTGGTGAGGTGACTTGTGTGCTCGTCACGTGATCGTGGCGGTCATTCTGAGACGTGTGCACGTATCACATTGTCACTGTGTAACTTCTGCATGTGCAATTTTTATTTTTCAAAAATGCCTCCGTGATGGGGCTGGGAATGCGGCCTAGTGGTAGAGCGCTCGCCTTTCATGCATGAAGGCCTGGGTAACAGAAAAAGCCGGAAGTGGTGCTGTGGCTCACGTGGCAGAGTGCTAGCCTTGAACACAAGGACGCCAGGGATGGCGCTCAGGCCCTGGGTTCAAGCTCCACAACTGGCAAAAAAAAAAAAAAAAAAAAGCCTCAGTGAATGTTGGGAGAAGCAGGTGCCTTTACCCTGCGCACCTCACCTCTGCCAGCACAGCCGAGGGCCAGGCTCCTGCTCTGCCCTCCACGGTGGAGAGCATCTCCTCCTGTGGAGTTGTCAGTAATAAGCCCGTCCACACAGAACGCACTGTGACTGCAGGCCCATCCTAGACACTTCCTTGCAGTGATTGGCACGCCGCCTTGGCTGGCTGGAAGATGGATGGATGGATGGATGGGTGGATGGGAGGGTGGATGATGGGTGGATGATGGATGAGTGGATGGATAAGTAGATGGGGGATGGATAGATGAGTAGATGGGTGGATGGGAGGGTAGGTGGATGGATGGATGATGGATGGATGGATGATGGATGGATGGATGATGGATGGATGGTGGATGGGTAGATGGATGGATGATGGATGGATGAATGGATGGTGGATGGATGGTGGATGGATGGATGGATGGATGGTGGATGAGTGGATGGATGGTGGATGAGTGGATGGATGGTGGATGGATGGTGGATGGATGATGGATGGATGGTGGATGGATAGGTGGATGGATGGTGGGTGGATGGGTGGATGGATGGATGGATGGATGGATGGTGGATGAGTGGATGGATGGTGGATGGATGGTGGATGAGTGGATGGATGGATGTGTGGATGGATGGATGGATGGTGGATGGATGATGGATGGATGAGTGGATGGATGATGGATGGTGGATGAGTGGATGGATGGTGGATGGGTAGATGGGTGGATTGATGGATGGATGGTGGATGGATGGACGGACGGATGGATGGATGGTGGGTGAGTGTGTGAATGGGATATAACTTCAGCCACAAGCCAAGAATGTGAGTAAATACTCTGTTGGTGCAGAGCTCAGGCTAGCCAGTGTCAGCACAGGAAGAATGTGGCTTGAGAAATGAGCCATAGGTAAATGTGCTCAAAGTTTGGGGCCTCTTCCAAAAAAGAAGAGTCTTAAACACAATTTGGCAAACAGAGAAAGTAGTTTGGCCTTTAAAACATGCGGCAAGATGAAATATCGCAATATTAATGCACAGGAGACGCTCAGTAATTAGAAAATGCAGTTCACTTAATCTACTCCTCAAAGAGTCATTCATTATTTGCTATGATAAATTCTTTTCGCTCCTCCCTGGCATCTGTCCTGGGCATGGGCGGCGGCGTGTCTTAACAGAAACTTGCTATTGGAGGAAGCCTTTGTCCCTGGAAAACCCTTCCCCTCCGAGATGGCGCAGGGCTGTTCTTGAGCGTTGACCGTGGACTCTCCGGGTGCTAATTCAGTTAGAACTACTCATCGGATGTGTTTAAAAGATTTTCCTTAGAAGAAATGCAGTTTTATGTCTAGAAAGGGGAACTGTTGGTAGAAAAGAAATTGAACACCTGACATTTTTTTTTAGAGGGGAAACAATATTGACTTGGTTTTTCTGCTCTAAATGCTCCAGATTTGACCAGAGTGCTCACATGCGTGTTGTATGTGAACAGAAGGAAGTGTTTGCTGGGCAGCCTTGGCTCAGGCCCGTCACCATACTAGCTACCCGAGAGAGTGAGATCTGGAGGAAGTTAGTTCAAGCCCAGCCTGGGTGGAAAGGTCTTCAAGACTCCAGCTCCAAAATAACCACCAGCTAAGCAAACGGAGCCAGTACAGGCTCAGAGTTTAAACCCCGGCCTCAGTTCTTTTTAAGTTATAGTTTCAATCTCTTTCTTCTGTTTGCCTGCCTGCCTGGCTCCCCCTCCCTTCCTTCCTTTCCACCCTCCCTTCCTCCCCCTACTGGGGTGGAACTCGGCTTGGGTGGCCTGGTTGTTTGCTCACACCTGCTCACGGCTGGCGCTCTACCTGCCTGAGCCACAGGTCCTGTCCACCCTTTGGCTGGAGTTAGAGATGGAGTCTGGCCGAGTTTCCTGCCCAGGCTGTCTGCAAACTGCAGGCCTCCACGCCCTCAGCCTCCCGAGGTTTCCAGCTCCGGGAGGAGGCAGAGTGCGTGTGTGTGTGTGTGTGTGTGTGTGAGTGTGAGTGTGAGCTGTACTGCAAAGGCACCCGTCTCCAGCACTAAGGAGCGCCGCCCTGAGCCTCCCCTCCGCCCTGAGCCTCCCCTCCGCCCCGAGCCTCCCCTCCCTGCCGGCTCCAGTCCTGCGCTGCCCTCTGCTGGGAGCTCCCGGCACGGCAGGCAGCTGGCAGCAGAGCCCAGTGTGCTCAGGGTCCCGGCCCCGTCCTGGTCGCGCCTTGGCAGCAAGGAACCGCCATTGGAAGAAAAACGATCAGCCAGGCTCCCGCGGCCCAGGCCCGGCACCCCGGGAACGCGGAGGCTGAGCTCTGAGGGTGGCGGCTCAAAGCCAGCCCGGGCAGAACACCCGTGAGAACCACCAGGGCACCGGAAGCGGAGCTGTGGCTCAAGGGGGTGAGGGCCAGCCTTGAGAAGAGCTCGGGGACAGCCCCCCCCCCCCCCCCCCCGCCACGGAAGCCCTGGGAGGCACACCGGTGCCCGGGAAGCCGGGCATGGTGCAGAGCTGCCGTGAGGCAGGGTGACTACAGTCCCTGTGTTTGCAGTGGGGGCGCGGGGCGTGGAGACATTCGCCGGCTGCCCAGACCCCGCCCTTCCCCCAGCCCCGCCTCTCCTCTCAGACCCACGAGTCGAGAGCTGTTGTCCACCCCCCCCGCCCCCGTGCCAGTACTGGGGCTCAAACTCAGGCCGCCCCTTAGCTCTCCTGCTCAAGGCTGGCGCTCTACCACTTGAGCCACAGCTCCACTTCCTGCTTTTTGCTGGTTCACTGGAGATGAGGATCTCATGGACTCGCCTACCCAGGCTGGCTTTGAACTGTGATCCTCAGTTCTCAGCCTCCTGAGTAGCCGGGGTGACCGGTGGGTGGCGCCTGACCAAGGTAGAACTTTGGGCAGTGCTTGTTTGTGCTCGGGTGGCTGCTGTCCCTTCTGGG
Source organism: Perognathus longimembris pacificus (assembly GCF_023159225.1). Lineage (NCBI taxonomy): Eukaryota > Metazoa > Chordata > Mammalia > Rodentia > Heteromyidae > Perognathus > Perognathus longimembris. The sequence goes on from NC_063180.1 coordinate 45,421,590, forward strand.
TCAGGATGGCCCCCCTCTGACACGGTGCAGGGACCCTGTCTACCCTGGATTTCCTGCCTCGCGAAAACAAGCCAGAGCGGCTCCAGTGCCCCCCCTCCTTTCCCGCCTGCTCTTTTCTGCAGCTCCCCTCTCCTCCCCACCCTGCATCGCGGTTCTCCCCCCACATGCTCCCCCCGTTTTCTCTCCCAGTCGTTGCCCTGATGGGGCAGGCAGGCGCGTGCGTGGGGACGGCTCCGTCGTCGGCCTCTGGCGCGTTGGGGGCAACGAGCCGTTGGCGTGGAGGCGCACAGGCGATGCACTCTGCCACGGGGATGCCCCCTCACACTGCGCTGACGGCCCCGTCCGCCTCTCAGAGGCAGAGGAGCGCCTCCCGCGGCCACTCCCACTTCGGTGCAGCCTCTCTGCTTCCCAGAGCCCCGCTTTCAGCAGAGCGCGCCCCGGGCTTCGCCATGCCAGCCCCGGCCCCCGCCGCGGGCGCAGGTAGATCCCCTCCTCGCCAGGTTCACGCTTCGAGTCCGTGGAACTCAGGTGCAGGGCAGAGTTTGACGCAGACTCGTGCATTGGGTATTTATGCTTACCGCCAGAGTGAGTCAACATTTTCTTAGCATTTCATGATGCAAATGGAGCTCTTAAGACTTGTTGAATTTAATGGAGACACATGTGTCAGAAAGGCTCATTCCTAGGACGATCGATCTTGCAGTGCTTGCTTTGGGAGTGTCTAGAAGAGTACACGCGGAGAGTAGTTAGTGGCCCCGTGTCCGTCTGTCCGTCTGTCAAAATAACTTACTCTTAAAATCATTATCTAAGAACCCTTTGAGTTTTAGTGACTATTTTTTGCCAGTCCTGGAGCTTGGACTCGGGGCCTGAGCACTGTCCCTGGCTTCTCTTTGCTCAAGGCTAGCACTCTGCCACTTGAGCCACAGCGCCCCTTCTGGCTTTTTCTGTGTACGTGGTGCTGAGGAATCGAACCCAGGACTTCATGCATGCTAGGGGAGCGCTCTGCCACTAAGCCACCTTCCCAGCCCTTGAGTATATATTTGATTATATCTTAATGAGTGTCCATTCATGAATGAAATACTAATCACAAGAAATGGAAATGCCTTTAGAATCATCACTCGAAGTTACTTACAAATCTGAAAAGAAAAGAAATCCTTCTGTGTCCCGGGGGTGACCACGGCACAGGGAGGCCACGGCACGGCACAGGGCCTCCGTGTCCCAGGGGGGGAGGCCACGGCACGGGACAGGGCCTCCGTGAGCCCAGGGGAGACCACGGCACGGGACAGGGCCTCCGTGAGCCCAGGGGAGACCACGGCACGGGACAAGGGCCTCCGTGTCCTCAGGGGGAGGCCACGGCACGGGACAGGGCCTCCGTGAGCCCAGGGGAGACCACGGCACGGGCAGGGCCTCCGTGAGCCCAGGGGAGACCACGGCACGGGACAGGGCCTCCGTGAGCCCAGTGGGAACGTCACAGCCACAGACTCACAGGACGTGCTGCAGAGTCAAGTGGCCTGGTTGGCTTTGAACCTTGAACCTGTGCACCGAGGCCTCCCCGCCCCAGGCCCAGGCTCTCAAGCCCCCTTCCCTCGTGAACGGAGCACACCCACTGCCCCCAGGGAGGCACGCGGGGAGCCCAGGAAGGCCAGAGCCGGCGCCAGGTGCCCGGCCCGCCGGCCCCGTAGCTTGCTGCAGGCCAGCAGCACCGAGCGGCAGGACCGGGACTTGCGGGACCGTGGAGGGCCCCGGCCTCTCCGTGTGTCCCCCTGTCCGTCCGTCTGTCATGCGTACCGAGGACTGCCGCAGCCTTTCCACTCAAGAATAGCCTTCTGCACTCGACCCCACAGCTGCGTGGCCAGCTTTTTGGGGGTCAGAGTGTCGGGGCTGGCGTTGGGGCACTTGGTCAGTGGCGGAAAGCGCGCGGAGGGCCGCGCCCCACGGCCCCCCACGGCCCCCGGCGGGGTGAGCCCGCGCCCCGCGCCCCGCCGCTGTGACGGGAGACGGGGCGGGGCGGGAGCGCAGCGTCCTCCCGAGCCACGACACGCCCGCGTGGGGAAGCCGCTCCGCGCAGGCTGTCCTTACACCTGAGGCAGGAGGGAGCTAAGCTCGCTGGCTTGGGACGCGTTAAATCGCCGCTCCGCGACGGCGGGGGCTGGAGTTTCCAAGCACAGCATTTTGGCGATTGACTGCTGGGGCTGGAGCTCGGGTGCGGCCCCGTCCCCCGTTTCCCCTCCCCCCCCCCCCGGCCGGCCCGGTGCCTTTGGAGCCACACCCGCTTTATGGAGAAGAGAGCGTCCCGGGCCGGGGCCCCCTGCCCGCGCGGGCGCGGGGCTCTCGGTGGTGAGGACTCCAGGCGCGAGCCCCGCCCTGGGCGGAGCGGAAGCGCGGGCCGCCCAGCCTTCCTCCAGCCGTCGCGGGGAGCCGCAGCCCCCGGAACGCTGCACGGACCGTCCTCGGCTCGCCGCGGTGTTAAGCAAAGGTGACCGTGCCCGAGTGGGGTTCCCGTGCTTCCCCCCCCCCCGCCACGCGGCCTCGTTCTCCCCCACGGGGTCGGAGTCGCCTGAGTGCCTCTGTGCGCCCGCCCTCCCGCTCGGCCCCCCCTCTTCCCCTCCCCCAAGAGGAGAAGCCTGCAGCTGCACGGGGCTCCCGCCGTCACCGCGGCCGCTCGGGAGGCTGGGATCCGAGGCTGGAGGGTGTGAGAGACTCCGTGTCCGGTACGCTGCTCCAGACGGCGGCGCGGGCCGCGCGCAGGGGTCACGTGCTCACCGCGGCCCGGGGCCGCGCGCAGGGGTCACGTGCTCACCGAGGCCCGGGGCCGCGCGCAGGGGTCACGTGCTCACCGAGGGCCCGGGGGCCGCGCGCAGGGGTCACGTGCTCACCGAGGCCCGGGGCCGCGCGCAGGGTCACGTGCTCACCGAGGCCCGGGGCCGCGCGCAGGGGGTCACGTGCTCACCGAGGCCCGGGGCCGCGCGCAGGGGGTCACGTGCTCACCGAGGCCCCGGGGCCCGCGGCAGGGGTCACGTGCTCACCGAGGCCCGGGGCCGCGCGCAGGGGTCACGTGCTCACCGAGGCCCAGGGCCGCGCGCAGGCGTCACGTGCTCACCGAGGCCCGGGGCCGCGCGCAGGGGTCACCTGTGAGTTACTGCCCCCCCCCACTGGGAATTCCCCGGAGTGAGGGACGGGGAGGCACGGCCGTAAACGCACGCTGACCACGGAGCGCGGCGCATCGCGTGGTGTACACGCACGCTGACCACGGAGCGCGGCGCATCGCGTGGTGCACACGCACGCCGACCACGGTGCGCGGCGCATCGCGTGGTGATGCACGCACACTGACCACGTGTGCATTGCGTGGTGTAAACGCACCCACAGTGCACAGCGCATCGCGTGGTGTACACGCACGCCGACCACGCGCTCTCCTTCTCCAGGAACTGTACATCGCTGTTGGGATTTCCGAGCCATCCCAGCATTTAGCCGGGATGAAGGACAGCAAGGTAATGCGCGGGGCGCTCGCGGGAGAGGTTTTCATGCCGGGGCTCAGGTTGGTTTTCGTGCCCGCGGGGGCCCCCTCCCCCGCCGCCCCCCTCCCCGCCGTCCCCCTCCCCCTCCGCCCCCCTCCCCCTCCCGCCACAGGACGGCGGCCGGGGCTCGGGCTCCCACCTGGGTCTGCAGGTTCCGAGGCCGCACGGGGCCTGACAGCCCGGGAGCGCGAACGGCGAGCTGAGCACTGGAGCTCGCGCCCGTCACCCCGCTGCTCGGGAGGCCGAGGGGGGGGGGGACCCCGGCTGGACGCCCTCAGGGCGGGAAAGCCCTGGGGACTTGATCGCTAGCCAGCAAAAAGCTGGAGGTGGAGGCGTGGCTCAGGGAGTGGAGCGCCAGCCAGTGTGTGTCCCCCACTGAGCAGCACCGCCCGGGCCCCCCGCCATCCCGGCCCCACCATCCCCCGCCATCCCGCCCCCGCCATCCCGTCCCGCCATCCCGCCCCGCCATCCCGCCCCCGCCATCCCCACCATCCCGTCCCCGCCATCCCGGCCCCGCCATCCCCCCCCGCCATCCCGCCCCCGCCATCCCCACCATCCCCGCCCCCGCCATCCCCGCCCCCGCCATCCCGCCCCCCGCCATCCCGTCCCCGCCATCCCCGCCATCCCGCCCCCGCCATCCCGTCCCCACCATCCCGTCCCCACCATCCCCGCCATCCCGCCCCCGCCATCCCGTCCCCACCATCCCCGCCATCCCCGCCATCCCCGCCCCCGCCATCCCGTCCCCACCATCCCCCCGCCATCCCCCGCCATCCCGCCATCCCGCCCCCGCCTCCCGGCACCCGCGGAGTGGGCGTGGCCGGCGCTTCGCCTCGGATGCCCCTGACAGACGCCCCCGCAGCCCCGCGCCCTCGAGGGGACCGGCCCAGCCCGCCCTGCCCCCGCAGCCCCGCGCCCTCGAGGGGACCGGCCCAGCCCGCCCTGCCCCCGCAGCCCCGCGCCCTCGAGGGGGACCGGCCCAGCCCGCCCTGCCCCCGCAGCCCCGCGCCCTCGAGGGGACCGGCCCAGCCCGCCCTGGCCCCGCGCCCTCGAGGGGACCGGCCCAGCCCGCCCTGCCCCCGCAGCCCCGCGCCCTCGAGGGGACCGGCCCAGCCCGCCCTGCCCCCGCAGCCCCGCGCCCTCGAGGGGACCGGCCCAGCCCGCCCTGCCCCAGCAGCCCCGCGCCTCGAGGGGACCGGCCCAGCCCGCCCTGCCCCCGCAGCCCCCGCCCCTCGAGGGGGACCGGCCCAGCCCGCCCTGCCCCCAGCAGCCCCGCGCCCTCGAGGGGACCGGCCCAGCCCGCCCTGCCCCCCGCAGCCCCGCCCCTCGAGGGGACCGGCCCAGCCCGCCCTGCCCCCCGGAGCCCCCGCAGCCCCGCGCCCTCGAGGGGACCGGCCCAGCCCGCCCCTGCCCCCGGAGCCCCCGCAGCCCCGCGCCCTCGAGGGGACCGGCCCAGCCCGCCCTGCCCCCCGGAGCCCCCGCAGCCCCGCGCCCTCGAGGGGGACCGGCCCCAGCCCGCCCTGCCCCCGGAGCCCCCGCAGCCCCCGCGCCCTCGAGGGGACCGGCCCAGCCCGCCCTGCGGCGCGCGGTTCCCCTGACAAAAGCCGGCGCCCTCCTTGCGCTCCGCAGACGATTGTGGCCATTAACAAAGACCCCGAGGCCCCCATCTTCAGGTGGCGGACTACGGCATCGTGGCCGACCCTGTTCAAGGTGAGCCGCGCCGGCGCCCTCGGGGGCGGGGCGGGGCGGGCCGTCCTCCCAGCTCCCCCAGCGGCTGCGAGGGGAGGGTCAGGGTTCAAAGCCAGCCGGACGGGGACGGTCGGAGGGACGGTGGCCGCCAGGGAACCACCCGAGAGCTGGAAGCGAAGTCCGCGGCCCAGGGGCCCGCGCAGCCCGGAGCAGAGCGCGAGGAGAGGACGGCAGCGGGCTCCGGGCTTGGGCCCTGTGCCGGCGCGCGCACGCACACGCACACGCTCACGGGCGCACACACGCACACGCACTCCGCCGCGCACGCCACGCACGAAACAACCCCGAACCGGCGCTCGCGCCTCCCGTGTGCCGGGGCAGCAGCGCCGGTGACCCCGGGCTCGGGGCGGCCTTGCGGGCGGCCGTGCGGGCCCCTGCTCGCGCTGTGGAGCGCGACCTCCCCCTCCGCCGCCGGCCTCCCCCAGCCCTGCCCCAGCTCACCGCGCCCCGAACCTCCCCCCCTCCTCCACTCCTGTGCCCTCTGCTCCCCAAAATCCAGACAGGAACACCCCGGAACCCCAAGCCAGGCCCCCAGGTCCCGAGCCCGTGTGGGCGGTGGAACCCTCCACGCCACACGCCGGGGCCGGGGTCCTCCAGGCCGGGCCCCCCAGCGCCGCCGCCCCCCTCCACGAAGAGCGTGGGTGCTGAGAGCTCGCCCAGGGAGGGCCACGCTCCCGGCCCTGAGGGGACCGCGCCCCGCGGGGGAGAGACGGGGGAGCCGGGCCCGCGGTGCGCCCGGGGGGGGGGGGGAGAGGCCGGGGAGCCGGGCCCGCGGTGCGCCCCCACGATGGGGGGGGAGAGGCCGGGGAGCCGGGCCCGCGGTGCGCCCGGGGGGGGGGGAGAGGCCGGGGAGCCGGACCCGCGGTGCGCCCCACGATGGGGGGGGAGAGGGCCGGGGGAGCCGGGCCCGCGGTGCGCCCCGGGGGGGGGGGAGAGGCCGGGGAGCGGGGCCCTCGGTGCGCCCCACGATGGGGGGGGGGGAGAGGCCGGGGAGCGGGGCCCCACGGTGGGGGGGAGAGGCCGGGGAGCGGGGCCCGCGGTGCGCCCCCACGATGGGGGGGGGAGAGGCCTGGGAGTCCCACGGAGGGGGGAGAGGCCGGGGAGCCGGGCCCGCGGGGGGAGGGGGAGACGCCGGGGAGCCGGGCCCCGCGGTGCGCCCCCACGATGGGGGGGGAGAGGCCGGGGAGCGGGGCAGCCCAGTCCCCGCCCCCCCCCCCCCCCCCGCAGGCGGGTCGGCGCGGGGTTCCTGTACCGCCGCGTCACCCCGCAGGTCGTTCCCGAAATGACGGAGCTCCTGAAGAAGAAGTGAAGCGGGCGATCACCTCGAGACCCCGACGGAGCCCGTCCGCGCTCCCCGACGCCAGGCCTGGGGTAAACCGAGGCAGCCAGCGAGCTCCCCACCGCGCCCCCCGCCGGCGCGGGGCCCAGCAGCCAGGTTTCGAAAATTCCTAAATCTGTGACAAAAGTCTGTAATTAAACAGCTTTGAAACTGGGGCGCCCCCTCGTGTGCTGCAGAGAGAGGGGGCGCCGCTCCTGTGCCCGCCTCGCGCCGGGGTTCAGGGGTCACTGCCTTCCGCCGCCCGGGCCGGCCAGCTCAGGACTGACCTGGGGGCCCCGCCCACCCCGACCCCGACCCCAGCACTGACCCCGGAGCCCCGACCCCAGCACTGACCCCGGGGCCCCGCCCACCGGACCCCCGACCCCAGCACTGACCCCGGGGCCCCGCCCACCGGACCCCGACCCCAGCACTGACCCCGGGGCCCCGCCCACCGGACCCCGACCCCAGCACTGACCCCGGGGCCCCCGCCCACCGGACCCCCGACCCCAGCACTGACCCTGGGGCCCCCGCCCACCGGACCCCGACCCCAGCACTGACCCCGGAGCCCCGCCCACCCGACCCCAGCACTGACCCCGGAGCCCCCGCCCACCCAACCCCGACTCCAGCACTGACCCCGGGGCCCCGCCCCCCCACCCCGACTCCAGCACTGACCCCGGGGCCCCGCCCCCCCACCCCGACTCAGCACTGACCCCGGGGCCCCGCCCCCCCACCCCCGACTCCAGCACTGACCCCGGAGCCCCGCCCACCCGACCCCCGACTCCAGCACTGACCCCGGAGCCCCGCCCACCCGACCCCGACTCCAGCACTGACCCCGGGGCCCCGCCCCCCCCACCCCGACTCCAGCACTGACCCCCGGGGCCCCGCCCCCCCACCCCGACTCCAGCACTGACCCCGGAGCCCCGCCCACCCGACCCCGACTCCAGCACTGACCCTGCGGCCCCCGCCTCCCGACTCCAGCACTGACCCTGCGGCCCCGCCCCTCCGACCCCAGCACTGACCCTGCGGCCCCGCCCCCCCGACCCCAGCACTGACCCCGGGGCCCCCGCCCCCCCACCCCGACTCCAGCACTGACCCCGGGGCCCCGCCCCCCCACCCCGACTCCAGCACTGACCCTGCGGCCCCTCCTCTCCCCGCACCGACCCCAGCACTGACCCTGCGGCCCCCTCCTCTCCCCGCACCGACCGCCACGCCGCACACTGCCGGGAAGCGTGAACGGCTTACCTCGTGCACAGCAGTGTCCAGCCGGGCCCAGGTGGCTCGCGCCCGTCCTCCCAGCTACGCGGGAGGCTGAGGTCTGAGGATCCTGGTTCAAAGCCAGCCGGGCAGGGAAGTCCAGGAGACTCATCTCCAGTGAACCACAGGAAAGTGGCGCTGTCCGCACAATTCCCAATAGCCAAAATAGGGAAACAACCCAGACGCCCCTCCACAGACGAATGGATCCAAAAAATAGGGTACCTATACACAATGGAATACTACATAGCGATTAGGAATGGTGAAATATTG
>NC_063180.1:45430186-45471690 GCF_023159225.1 Perognathus longimembris pacificus
GCCCCGGCTGCCGGGCCGGGTCCGCGTGGCCTCGGGAAGCTTCCCGCCCGCCGCGGGGAGGCCGGGGTGAACCCCGCGGGGACGCGGGACCCACGGACGGTGGTCCCTGGGGAGCGCGCAGGCACGGCGACCCCGCAGGGCCCGGCGGGCGGAGCCAGGTCCTCGGGAGGGCTCAGGGCCGCGTCTCCAGGAAGCAGGCCTGGGCGCGCGTGTGCGTGCCAAACCACGCGTGGGGCGCCGGTGCCAGGCCCGCCCTGGCAGCCGGGAGCAGCCGCGAAGGCCCCGGCGCACAGTACAGTGCGCACGCCACTCCCCCCTGCCACTCCCCCCTGCTCGGCACACCAGACTCCCCAGGGCTGGGCGCACTCAGCCGGCCCGACGCGGGCTGGTGCTGGGGCCGCTCCGCTCCCCGCCGCGCAGGGGCGGCGCCCTCCCCCTCCCCACGTGGCGCGGGGCTCCCGAGCTTCCGCCTCCCTCAGCGGCCTCCCCCAAGTCCCGCCTTCCTCACAGCGGCCTCCCTCAAGTCCCGCCTCCCGCACTTCCGGCCTCTGCACTTCCGGCCCCCTCCCCAGGCTACCCCCGGGCTGCTCAGCGGCGCGCGGCAGGTGGCCGCCTTCCCAGCGGCCCCGCCCCGGGCCGCCCTCCCTCCGCCGCGGGCCGGCTTACCCACTTGGCTGAGCTGCTGCCTCTCCAGGGGCGAGTTCTTGGGGTCCTTAATGAAGTGGAAGGGCCGGATGGTGATGCCTTCCACGTGCGGAAACAGCAGCGCGAAGCCCGACTCTCCGATCTCCACCTCCTGCGGCCGGCTGCCCGCGGAGCCCATGGGGGTCACTGGGGGAGAGGGGGCGGCTCACCCACGGGCCCGCCGGAGGCCCGGAGGCCGAGGCGCTGCCGTTCCCGCTTCTCGACGGGGCGAGGCTCGGCGCTCAGCTCCCCGTGACCCACGCGCACGCCCGCACCGTGTCGGGGTGGGGCTGGAGCAGCCACCTCGTCAGCACCTGACCCGGTGCCCCGCGATGCCCGCTTCCACCCACCGGCCGGCCGGCGCTCCACACCCGAGCCACGCCTCCAACACCCGAGGAAACGCTTTTATCAACAGAGTACACAACGCACTGGAAAGAACGCCGTGGCCATCCAAAAGAATGCAGAATAAACAACGGGCTGTTTAAGAATTCCACTAGAGAGCTGCTGGAATTACTGATGTTCACGTAACATGAATGAACATTAAAAACGTGACATCGGGCTGGGGATATGGCCTAGTGGCAAGAGTGCCTGCCTCGGATACACGAGGCCCTAGGTTCGATTCCCCAGCACCACATATACAGAAAACGGCCAGAAGCGGCGCTGTGGCTCAAGTGGCAGAGTGCTAGCCTTGAGCAAAAAGAAGCCAGGGACAGTGCTCAGGCCCTGAGTCCAAGGCCCAGGACTGGCCAAAAAAAAAAAAAAAAAAAAAAAACGTGACATGGGTGGATGCCGCCGGCTCACCCCTGTCGTCCGAGCTATTCAGGAGGCTGAGCTCTGAAGATCACAGTTCAAAGCCAAAGCCAGCCCAGGCAAGAAAGGCCATGAGACTCTTGCCTCCAGTGAACTCAAGGGGTGAAAAATGTATTAATTGACATTAGCTGCATATTCTGCTTCTGTAAACCTGCTTGCTGTCCCCTCGCCCCCCCCCCCCCCCGCCCTTTCCCTAGAAGCAAGTAATACGGTTCAGACAGCTGGGTGACAAATACCATTAGAAACCCTTCCAGAAAGAGCCTCTGGCCCGAGTTTCGAGATCAGCAATAAAACCTTCCCAAAAGGGCTGGGAATGTGGCCTAGTGGCAAGAGTGCTTGCCTCGTATACATGAGGCCCTGGGTTCGATTCCTCAGCACCACATATACAGAAAATGGCCAGAAGTGGTGCTGTGGCTCAAGTGGCAGAGTGCTAGCCTTGAGCAAAAAAGAAGCCAGGGACAGTGCTCAGGCCTTGAGTTCATGGACTAGAACTGGCCAAAAAAAAAAAACCTTCCAGAACTACCCCACCCCCGGGGAATGTTCCAGAATTCTGTCAGGTCGCCCTAATCCAAAGGTAACCGTTAGTTAGGAAAAACCAGATGCCGGCACACACAGATGTGAGTCGACATAAGGAACCGCGAGACCCCTGGACGTCCTCCCCCATCACGTAGGAGAGCGTCCCCCGGTCACCAGCCCACAACGCCAAACGCACGTGAGCACCTGCCACCCTGCTTAGGATTTGTCTTTAAAAATCCCTGGTTTGTGGGCTGGGAATATGGCCTAGTGGCAAGAGCGCTCGCCTCCTACACGTGAAGCTCTCAGTTCCATTCCCCAGCACCACATATATGGAAAACGGCCAGAAGGGGCGCTGTGGCTCAGGTGGCAGAGTGCTAGCCTTGAGCGGGAAGAAATCAGGGATGGTGCTCAGGCCCTGAGTTCAAGCCTCATGACCAACAAAGAAAACAAGCCAAAACAGAAAGCAAGAACCCAGGACTGGCCAAAAAAAAAAAAAAAAATTCCCCGCTTGGAGAGCTCGGGCCGCTGTCCACACCCGACCCCCCCGCTTGGAGAGCTCCGGCCGCTGTCCACACCCGACCCCCCCCCCCCCCCCGCTTGGAGAGCTCCGGCCGCTGTCCACACCCGACCCCCCCCCCCCCCCGCTTGGAGAGCTCCAGCCGCTGTCCACACCCGACCCCCCCCCCCCCCCCCCGCTTGGAGAGCTCCGGCCGCTGTCCACACCCGACCCCCCCCCCCCCCCCGCTTGGAGAGCTCGGGCCGCTGTCCACACCCGAACCCCCCCGCTTGGAGAGCTCGGGCCGCTGTCCACACCCAACACCCCCCCCCCCCCCCCCCCCCCCCCGCTTGGAGAGCTGTCCACACCCGCTGCGCCCGGGCTCGAGCTTGCTTCCAATAAAGTCCCTTTGCCTGTGCACCGGGTCTCGTTACTCTGGGGGTCGTCACGGGGTCTCCAATTCTGGGCACTTCAGAAGCACCAGAAAACGAAGCGGAGCCGTGGCTCAAAGGGTGGATCGCTGGCCTTGGGCAGAAGAGCTCAGGGACAGCACCCAGGCCCTGAGTTCAAGCCTCATGACCAACAAAGAAAGCAAGCCAAAACAAAAAGCAAGAAACATGTTAAATACTAAACCCATCTTTAAAGCATTTCTGTTGAATGAAAGACTAAAGGGGATGGCATTCAGCAACGGGAGCACCAACTCAATGCCACAGACCCGAACCGAGCAGGAACGAACAAGGACACGGATCCGTGCCTCTTACTGTTCACATCTTCTAATCTGGGGAGGTGGAGTGAGGTCCTCCTCTGCTTCCACGCGGCTGGAAGCCTGGAGATCTGAAACGCTGACCACAGCTGACACGCACAGCCAACCGCAGTGCCCCGGCAAGGGGGCCTGACTACCGCACTGTGGACAAGCTCAACGATAAACGCGCCTCTCAGCTGAGGTGAGCTGCCCTTGGGGGACAGGACGCTGCGGGGGGGGGGGGGGGGGAGCTGCTGCTCTTCTCACCTACGATTCCTGGGGTCACGATGCCAAGGACTTCGCACTGCTTTGGAAATAGCTTCTCGAGCGCAAAGGCTGTCTCCATACTTGTCCTTTTCCTTGCTGGGACACAGAAGCAAAATGATTAAATAGCATCCATTGCAGGTCCAACGTGACCCTGCGCACAAGGCGAACACCGGCATTCTGCACGCGCAGAACACGCTACAGGAACGCTGTGTGGCTGGACTCCAGTCTGCGGTCCAGCCGTTTCGCTGCCATGCCACAGCTGGCCTGGGGTGTGCCGGAGGGCAGACCTGCTGCCCTGGCTGAGCTCCTGGGTGATGGGGACCCTGCACTGCTGGGGCTCAGGCCGCACCCCAGTGCCCGGACGCATAGCTCCAGCACGGGCCCCGGACACACAAAGCACTAAAAGTCATGTGTTCTGCTTAAAAGAATAAAGAGGGGCTGAGAATATGGCCGAGCGCAGGAATGCTGCCTCCCATACATGGAGCCCTGGGTTCGATTCCCCAGCACCACATAGATAGAAAAGGCCAGAGGTGGTGCCGTGGCTCACGTGGCAGAGTGCTAGCCTGGAGCAAAAGAAGCCAGGGACAGGGCTCAGGCCCCGAGTCCAAGCCCCAGGACTGGCAAAATAAATTTAATTAAAAAAATAAAAAATAAAAAGAATTGCCTGCACCCAGCACCTGGGGCTCCCGCCTGTAATCCCGGGATGAGACCTGAGTGGGTCCGTGGGAAGCCAACATGGGAAGGTAAGTCTGTGCCGCTCTGATGTCTACATAACCACCAACAAAATCAGCACGTGGAGTTGTCGAGCGCCAGCCGTGAGCGAAAGGCTCAGGGACAGGGCCCGGGCTCTGAGTTCGAGCCTCAGGACCAGTCCCAAAGAAAAGCACCGCTTGGAGGATCAAGGCTTTTTTTTTTTTTTTTTTTTTTTTTTTTTTTTTGTGCCGTCCTGGGCCTTGGACTCAGGGCCTGAGCACTGTCCCTGGCTTCTTTTTCCTCAAGGCTAGCACTCTGCCACTTGAGCCACAGCGCCGCTTCTGGCCGTTTTCTGTATATGTGGTGCTGGGGAATCGAACCTAGGGCCTCGTGTATCCGAGGCAGGCACTCTTGCCGCTAGGCTACATCCCCAGCCCCGGATCAAGGCTTTCAAAGCAAGGGAAAACCTCCCCCTTTCACAATCCGTATGAAGCGTGCGACGTGAGCCGCCGTCGGGCCACGCTCGTCCCACACACGCGCGTGCACGCCCACGACAGTCGGCTTCACGTCTCCTCCTCTCGGTTCTCACACGTTTACATTTCTACCCAGCAATCAGCTTCGGAACAATGGTGTGCACGCGCACACTGCACTCCGGCCCCTACCCCGGCCCCTACCCCCCCCTCGGGCACGGTCCTCCCTCGAGCACAGCGAGGAGGAGGCCGGTGCTGTCCTCCAGCTCCTCCCGCGCCCCGGAGCCGCGCGGATCCCCTCTTATCTCCAGGCCTGAATAACAGTGCACTGTGTAACAAGATAGGCAGCCCTTCATCGCCCAGAACCACGCTGCGTGCGGGGGGCGCTGACCCGAGGGGGGGGACAGCGGGGGGGGGCAGGGGGATGACCCGAGGGGGGGGACAGCGGGGGGGGGGCAGGGTGGGTGACCCCACTCCTGGGGGGACAGCGGGAGGGGGGCAGGGTGGGTGACCCGACTCCTGGGGGGACAGCAGGGGGGGCAGGGTGGGTGCCCCGACTCCTGGGGGGACAGCAGGGGGTGCAGGGTGGGGTGCCCCGACTCCTGGGGGGGGACAGCAGGGGGGGCAGGGTGGGTGACCCGACGCCTGGGGGAACAGCAGGGGGTGCAGGGTGGGTGCCCCGACTCCTGGGGGGACAGCAGGGGGTGCAGGGTGGGTGCCCCGACTCCTGGGGGGACAGCAGGGGGTGCAGGGTGGGTGCCCCGACTCCTGGGGGGACAGCAGGGGGTGCAGGGTGGGTGCCCCGACTCCTGGGGGACAGCAGGGGGGGCAGGGTGGGTGACCCGACTCCTGGGGGGACAGCAGGGGGGCAGGGTGGGTGACCCGACTCCTGGGGGGACAGCAGGGGGGCAGGGTGGGTGACCCGACTCCTGGGGGGACAGCAGGGGGGCAGGGTGGGTGACCCGACTCCTGGGGGGACAGCAGGGGGGGCAGGGTGGGTGCCCCGACTCCTGGGGGGACAGCAGGGGGGGCAGGGTGGGTGACCCGACTCCTGGGGGGACAGCAGGGGGTGCAGGGTGGGTGACCTGACACCTGGTGGGACAGCATGGGGGGCAGGGGAGCTGACCCGACTCCTGGGGGGACAGCAGGGGGGCAGGGTGGGTGCCCTGACTCCTGGGGGGACAGCAGGGGGGCAGGGTGGGTGCCCCGACTCCTGGGGGGACAGCAGGGGGGCAGGGGGGCTGACCCGACTCCGGGAATGGTGTGAGGTTCCCCCCCCCCTGGGGGCTCCACGCAGATGCTGCTGTTCCGGTCTGCGCCCAGTGCCTGTGTCGCCTGGGAAGCGGCACACCCGACGGCGGTTACCCCCTCCGACCCCCTTCTCTGAGTGGCGTCCACTCCTCCGGCCACACCTCCCGCTTTCCCGCCCGCCCCGCCGGGCACGCACCTCTCTTGTGGCCGTGGCACTCCTCCAGCCCGATGAACGTCTCCGAGTCGGCCATGTAGAGCACCGTGCGCGGCAGGACGTGGACGCGCTGCGAGGGAACGAACGCACCGGCCTGGCCCTGAGCCGCCCGCGCCCCCGGGGCACCGAGCGCCCGGCACCCCCGCGCTCACCTCGGGAGCTCATCCGTCACGGAAACGGCGGGCCTCACAGTGGCCTCCCGGGATCGGACGTGGCGGGGGCAGGACCCCCCGTCCCCGCCCCCCCCCCCCCCCCCCCCCCCGTCCCGTGTTCCTAGGGCCTAGCACACCTTCCAGCCTTCCCGGCGCCCCCTCCCCCGCGGCCCCTCTGCGGCCCCGCCCCTCCCAGCGCTCCCTCTGCGGCCCCGCCCCTCCCGGCGCCCCCGTCCCTCCGCGGCCCCGCCCCCTCGCCCCGGGCCCCGCCCCCTCCCGGCACCCCTCCCCCGCGGCCCCTCTGCGGCCCCGCCCCTCCCAGCGCTCCCTCTGCGGCCCCGCCCCTCCCAGCGCTCCCTCTGCGGCCCCGCCCCTCCCCGGCGCCCCCGCCCCTCGCCCCGTCCCTCCAGGCGTACCGTCCCCCGCCCCCTCCGCGGCCCCGCCCCCTCCCGGCGCCCCCTTCCCCCCCGCCCCCCGCAGCCCCGCGCACGCGCGCGCGCACCTCCAGCTCCTCGGCCGCGGCGTGCAGCAGGCAGTGCGGGCCAGGGCCCGGGCGGCGGGGCGGCTGGCGGAGATCCAGGTGAGGCGGCGGCGGGCCCGCAGCGCCCGGCGCGCACACTCGCTCCACAGGCGGCACACGCTGGGGACGCAAAGGCCCGGGGTCGCCGAGTCCCGGCGCGGCCTCCCCGCCCGCCCGCCGCCCGCCCCGCCCCGCACCTGGCCACCCGCAGCAGCGCCTTGGCGGGCAGGAAGCTGAACACGCGCTCCACCACCTCCGTGAGGCCGCTCAGCACGCAGGCGCCCCGCGGGCCCGCCGAGGGGCCCGCCGCCTCCATTCCTGCGCCCGCCCCGCCGGAGCCCCGCGCCCGCTACGGCGGCCCGGAGGAGTCGAGGGAGCCCGCGGCCTGGCCCGGCCCGGCGCCGGCCCTGCGCAGGCGCGCGCCGCGTACGCGGGAAGGGGCGGGGCCGGGAAGGGGCGGGGCCGCGCGCGGCCCGGGGGCGGAGCCTTGAGCCCAGGCCCCGCTGGAGGCCGCGCTTCCACCAGGCTGCGGGAGCCTCCTTCCTTCCCTCCCTTTCTCCCTCCCCCCCTCCTTCCTCCCCCCCCCCCCCCCCCGTGCTGACCTGTGATCTCTCTTCACCCCGGACCGGCCGCCGGCTGGCTGTGCTCCCCGCCGCGCCCCAATGCAGGCCCTCGAAGCCCCCCGGGCGCGCTTGGAGAAGGCGCGGAAATGCCCCACATTGTAGGGCGAACACGCACCCCGCCTGGGCAGGAGGCGGGGAGCTGACACCCCCGGCCCGGGCACCCCCCACGGAGAGGGGAGCAAGGCCCCACCGGATCCCGGCCTCTCCGGCCCCGCCACGCCGCGACCCTCCGCGCCCCCCCCCCCCAGGGCCTCTCGAGGGAAAGGTCACAACGTCCGCACCCACCCCCCAGGGCCTCAGGAGGGAAAGGTGACAACGTCATTTTAAACCGTTCTTTATTCATCAACTTGATGCAAGTTCACAAAAGTCACTGTACACTGCCAAGATAAGTCTGCGACCAAAAGATGTAAAAAGCACGCCAGACTGCAGCTGTCCACCCGCAGGTGCTGGGGACAGAGTCCACTCAGCCGTGGCCTACGGGGCCTCACGATTTAAAGCTAAAGTCCTGCCTCGCCACCGCCGTGACCCCAGCAATCAGAACTTCACACACGCCGAGTCACCGAGTGAGCAAGAATGCTGGGAAACGTGTACCTTCTAGAAACCCTCCTCGCCAACACGGGGAGGGAAGAAATGAAGCGCACGCGGTGACGTGGAGATGCCAAGGGTCTTGATGGCGATCGGAGAGCAAAATGCCCAAGAAACGCTTTCCAGCTTTGTACAAGATTCCTGCAGAAAATTGTGCTTCTGGTTTCTTTGTAAAAGTGCTTAATAACCACAATTTGTGTCTAAATCAAATGGGCTTATAGATTTTCAAAAGGAGTTACTGGGCTGGGCATGTGGCTTAGGGCTGGGCCGCTCACCTACCGTGCATGAGGCCCTGGGTTCGATTCCTCGGCACCACATACGCAGAAGAAGCCAGAAGTGGCACCGTGGCTCAAGAGGTAGAGTGCTAGCCTTGAGCAAAAGGAAGAAGCCAGGGGACAGCGCTCAGGCCAAAAAAGTAAAAATTTAAAAAGTTACCAATCAAAGAAAGTGTCAAAATAGAGAGCGCATGTGTTTGTGCCAGATTTTCTAGAAGGGACCAGTTCGAGTTCCTGTTAAATCTTTGCTGCAAAAGCCACTGCTCTGACTAGGGCAAAAACAATTCTGAGAATCCGAATTAGGGAGCTTTTTGTACCTAGCCCTCAGTGTTGCAGATTCCAGGAGTCCGTCTCCGTGCCGATCCGCTTACAGGATTATTTATTACCTCAGGACAGCCTCCGAAGTGACCAGCTCTCCTCTGCACTGGTTCTTCATCAACCCTGAACAGGACCCTGGGAGGCGGCCCAGCCCGGGGGTGTGGGGTGGGGTCAGAGCCAGCCGCCCTCCCCTCCCCTCCCCCTGCTCCCCCGGGCTTCCTTCCGCCAGGCAGTAGTGCAGCACAACCTCGTCACGTTGCCATCCGAACAAAGAACAAAGAAAAGGACCAAGTTCAGCACTTTAATAACAGTAGGGCTTCCTGTCACTCTTTTGGCAATGGAGTGTCAGACCTGGGAAAGGCGATGGCTTGGAAGATCTGCCATTTCCTAAACTGACACCGGGTGTCCTTTCCGGCGGGCGGGGGCGCGGGCGGGGGCTGGCGGGGACGAGGCTGCCGCTCCGCTCCACTGGGGAGGACGGGGAGCAGGCAGGGGCGCCCCGCTGCGCGTCGGCGGGCCCCGTGGCTGGCACTCAAGGCGGTGTCGGGGCGCTGGGGAGGTCTCGGCAGTCGCACGGTGGGCGCCGGCTAGCCATCTTCCTTCGGGGGCGTGTACCAGCCTGGAAGGGAACGGAAGGGGGGGGGTGTCAGGCGGCGGGGCGGGGAGGAGCCGCGGAGCGGCACAGCTTCGGGGCTCCCTGCCCTGCATCTCAACGTGGGGAGAACTGGGTGCCAGCAGCTCCCGCCCGCCGTCCCAGCTACTCAGGAGGCTGAGATCCGAGGATGGCGGTTCAAAGCCAGCCCGGGCAGGGAAGGCCGTGAGCTGCTCATCTCCAAGGAGCCACCAGAGAACCCAGAAGTGGCGCTGCGGCTCAGGTGGCACAGCGCCAGCCTGGAGATGAAGAGCTCAGGGACGGCGCCCGGGCCCCGAGCTCGAGTCCCAGGACCGCCACCAACGCCACCACCACCGCCACCACCACCACCCCACACCGCCGTGGCCTTCTGGGCTGAGCTCTCCGCACATGTCAAGACCACCACCCGTGTGACAAAGGCATACAGTGCCACCTGTCAGTTAAAAATAAAAACGAGGGGGCTGGGAATATGGCCTAGTGGCAAGAGCGCTGGCCTCCTACACATGAAGCTCTCAGTTCGATTCCCCAGCGCCACATCTATGGAAAACAGCCAGAAGGGGTGCTGTGGCTCAGGTGGCAGAGTGCTAGCCTTGAGCAAAAAGAAGCCAGGGACAGTGCTCAGGCCCTGAGTCCAAGGCCCAGGACTGGCCAAAAAAATAAAAAATAAAAATAAAAACGAGGGGGGCTGGGGATATAGCCTAGTGGCAAGAGTGCCTGCCTCGGATACACGAGGCCCTAGGTTCGATTCCCCAGCACCACATATACAGAAAACGGCAGAAGAGGTGCTGTGGCTCAAGTGGCAGAGTGCTAGCCTTGAGCGGGAAGAAGCCAGGGACAGTGCTCAGGCCCTGAGTCCAAGGCCCAGGACTGGCCAAAAAAAAATAAATAAATAAAAAATAAAAACGAGGGCTGAGAGCGGGGCTTAGCAGAAGAGTCTTGCCTAGCATGCACAAGGCTCTGGGTTCGATTCCTCAGTGCCAGAAGTGGTGTGCTGTGGCTCAAGGTAGAGCAAAAAGAGCTCAGGGACAGTGCTCAGGCCCTGAGTTCAAGCCCAAGGACTGATTCTAAGTTGTATAAGATATTATCGAAATGAAGAAAAATTTAAACCCAGAGGTAGCTCTTTTGATTCTCAGCCCGCCACTCCGCGAGCCCTGCTAAGCTTACACACTGCCCTCTCGCACGTGCAGCTTCTGTGAATGGCGGGTTACAATGTCTGACTTAAGAAAGGAGAAGGAGCCGGGCACGGTGGCTCACGCCTGTCATCCTAACTGCTCTGGAGGCTGAGCTCGGAGGGTCACAGTTTGAAGCCAGCCTGGGCAGAAAAGTCCAGGAGACTAATCTCTCATAAACTACTTAGAAAAAGGCAGAAATGGTGCCGTGGCTCAAGTGGTAGAACGCTAGCTGTCTCGACAATGAGAGCACAGAGAGGCTCAGGGACAGTGCCCAGGCGGAGTTCAAGCCCCAGAACCTGCAAAAAAGACAGACAGGCAGGCAGACAGACAGACAGAATGAAGGAGGGAGAGAGGGGAGGCGGGCGGGGCGCGGCACCAGGGGCTCACACCCGCCACCCTAGCTCTTCAGGAGACACAGATGGGAGGATGTTGGTTTGAGGCAGGACGGGCGGGAGGTCCCTGAGACGCTCCTCTCCCTGGAGCCGCCACACAGCCGGAAGTGGCGCTGTGGCTCAAGGGGTCGAGCGCCGGCCTTGAGCAGAGAAGCTGGGGATGGCGCCCGCGTAAGCAGGGCAAGGAAGCAGCGGTGACTGTGCGCAAGCGTGCGGCAGCACGTGGCCCTGGGCGGAGCTTGGGGGTGAGCGCCCCCCCGAGGGGCGGCCCGGAGGGACGGCCGGCCTGCTCCCCGGGGACGCAGCGGGCCGCCCTGGCGCCCAGCTACAGCGGCGGGGCGCGCTTGCCCGCCGGCTCCCACCTTTGGCCGCGGTGGGCCAGAGGCATCGCAGGCTACCGGACGCCCCTTCCACCAAGCGCGCGGGGAACCCCGCACCCCGTCCAGGCCACGAGCCCGATGGGAGGCACGTTAAGGAAGGGGTATTCTGCTGCGAGGGATGGAATGAAACTGCGAGGGGCAGCACAGAACCCGGGTCCTGACGCTGCCGTGCGGACCCCAGCGCGTATTTGGGGGGGAGGTGATACTTCACTGAACTGAGGGGCGCCGTCCTGGCGCAGGCTGGTGCTGCACTGCTGAGCCACAGCTTTTCACCCTGGCTGTTTTGGGGGACAGGGTCCCCCTCCCCCTCCTGCCTGGCCGGTGACGGAGGCCCGCCGCCACGCCCAGCGTCTCGGGCTGTGCTTTCCTAGGCTGGCCGGGGCCCCGCTGGAGCCGGGGGGGCCCGGCCTCCGTCCCCGGGGGGCCAGGGTCCCGGCGCCGGCACGGGCGGGCAGAGGCGGCAGCGGCGCCGGCGCCACGTACCGTTCTTCTCGTGGATCTGCACGATGGAGTTGTAGGACTGCTGGGCTCGGGCGAGGTTATACTGATTCTGAAAGAGAAGGGCACAGACTCAATCGCCCGGGCAAAGCAGGCCACGCGCGCGGCACGGCAGGCTACGGACGCTCAGGAGGGGGAGCGCCGGGGGCTCAACACCGCCGCGCCTGAGGCCCCCGGGCCACGCCCGGCACTACAGGAGCGGAAAGCAAAACCACGCTCGTCACTACAGGAGCAGGAAGCAAAACCACGCCCGTCACTACAGGAGAAGAAAGCAAAACCACGCCCGTCACTACAGGAGCAGGAAGCAAAACCACGCTCGTCACTACAGGAGCGGAAAGCAAAACCACGCCCGTCACTACAGGAGCAGGAAGCAAAACCTGGGCTTTGATAGGAATCGGCTCGCTCCTCTAGCCCTCCGCCCCGGGACAGTGGCCCCCTCGCGGGGACGACAGGAAGTGGCCGTGGCCTCCGGGGAGGGTGCGGTGCGGGGGTCTCCGC
The DNA here is from genome assembly GCF_023159225.1 of Perognathus longimembris pacificus. Classification (NCBI taxonomy): domain Eukaryota; kingdom Metazoa; phylum Chordata; class Mammalia; order Rodentia; family Heteromyidae; genus Perognathus; species Perognathus longimembris. The sequence goes on from NC_063180.1 coordinate 45,442,374, forward strand.
GCATTAGCCAGGGCAGCGCCGCCTCTCCGGAAGCCTCCGGCACACTGGCAGAGAGTGGCAGGTGCCCCGCTTCGCTCGGGGCGGGGCGGATCCCGGGCGGGGTGTGAGGGTCTTTAGAAGCCAACCCGTACCTTATTCGCCCCGAACTGCACCCGGGCCTTGCCCTTGACCAGGGTGGCGTTGATCTGCATGATGACGGACTCGATGGAGTAGGCGCTGCTCCAGCCCTGCGGGGAGGGGGAGGGGAAGCGCGGCGCCGCTGAAACGATCCACACCGCAAGACCCGGCGGCTCCCGGAGCAGGCGGCCCCCCTCAGGGTCACGGGGTGCGAGGATGGCTCCGTTACCTGCTTGGTGAGAAGCTCCATGCACAGTGCGCCTCCTCCCAACACGTACCTGCAAGACACGGGGACTCGGCTCGCCACGCACGCCGCGCCCTGCGCGGGGCCACCAGACACGGCCGGCGGGGCTGCCCGGCCGCCAACACGGCCCGCCACGCCACCCGACCCACGACCACGCCACCCGGCCCGCCACGCCACCCGGCCCGCCACGCCACCCGACCCACGACCACGCCACCCGACCCACGACCACACCACCCGGCCCGCCACGCCACCCAGCCCGCCACCCGACCCACGACCACGCCACCCGACCCACGACCATGCCACCCGACCCACGACCACGCCACCCCGGCCCGCCAGGCCACCCGACCCACGACCACGCCACCCGACCCACGACCACGCCACCCGGCCCGCCACGTCACGTGACCCGCCAGGCCACATGACCCACAACCATGCCACCCGGCCCGCCACGTCACATGACCTGCCAGGCCACAGGGCCCGCCACGCCACATGACCCACCGGGCTTCTTGGTAATGGAATCTCTCCTGACTCACAAGATGTGACAAACTAAGAACTCAGTCAGGTGCCGGCGGCCCCCGCCCGTCATCCCGGCCACTCGGGGCTGAGATCTGAGGATCGCGGTTCAAAGCCCGCCTGGGCAGGAGAGTCCCTGAGGCTCTCCCTCCAGTGAGCCACCAGAGCGGGAAGTGGAGTGTGGTCCCCGCGGCAGAGCGCCGGCCTGGAGCAGGAAGCTCAGGGGCGGAGCCCAGGCCCCGCACCAGCGCACAGAAACCAACGCAACCGAAGAGCTCAGTCCCACGCCTCGCCTTGCCGACGGGGCGGCCCGGGGCCCCACACCCCCGCACCGGGCACGGGGCTGCGGGGGCCTCCAGGACACCCAGCCCCCTCCAGGCCTCCCCACTGCCGAGGCTCCCAAGTCAACGTCGACAGCAAGCGTCCGCCTTTCCTCCTGCCTCAAACAAAACACGCGGCTGCCACGCACCCACGCGGCACCGCGGCTCACGGTGTGTCTGGACGGACGGACGGCGGGTGTGCGAGCCGGCTCCCCGCCACTCCGTTCCCGTTCCCAGCGCTCCCGTGACAGGCGGAGCCACGGCGCTGCGGAGGACGCAGGGCCATCGCTGAAGGGCACACCCGAGACAGGGCTTCCAGAACCTTCCGGAAGGAGGGAGGGGTGCAGCCCGGACGCTGACTATAGAAATGCACTTAACGTGCCCTCTAAGAGGGTAGATGGCATCATAAGGTTTCGTTTGTAAAAAGCTAGTTTTATTTACTAGGTTGACTACAATGAGAGAAAGAAACAGGGTAGGAGACGCACAAGAAACAAAACAGAGCGTGTGAACAGAGAGGACACGCCGCTGCTGCGGGGCGGGGCGGGGCGGGGCTCGCTTGGAAACCAGCAGGGAGGACGAAGCCAGGCCTGCCCCGCACACAGGGCTCGGGCCGTCCCCGCAGCCCCGGCCTGGCCGGCGTCACCGAGTGTGGGCAGCCTGGACCCCCCCAGCCGCCAGGCAGGCCCTCCAGATGCAAGGCCTCAGTGGGGGTGGCCTCTAAGACACTCCCCCCTTCTGTCCCTCCCCCCTCCCGGCTGGGTTAACTGACACCCCCTCCCCCACTGCGGGACACAGGTGCCCACGCGGCAGAGATGGGCACAAAGAGCCGGGGACCCCCCTCCCCCACCCCCTCCCCCACCCCCTCCCCCACTGCGGGACACAGGTGCCCACGCGGCAGAGATGGGCACAAAGAGCCAGGGACCCCCCTCCCCCACCCCCTCCCCCACCCCCTCCCCCACTGCGGGACACAGGTGCCCACGCGGCGAAGATGGGCACGGAGAGCCGGGGACCCCCCTCCCCCACCCCCTCCCCCACTGCAGGACACAGGTGCCCACAGATGGGCACGGAGAGCCGGGGACCCCCTCCCCCACCCCCTCCCCCACTGCAGGACACAGGTGCCCACAGATGGGCACGGAGAGCCGGGACCCTCCCACCCCTCCCCCACTGCGGGACACAGGTGCCCACGCGGCAGAGATGGGCACGGAGAGCCGGGGACCCCCTCCCCCACCCCCTCCCCCACTGCGGGACACAGGTGCCCACGCGGCAGAGATGGGCACGGAGAGCCGGGACCCTGATGCTGTTTCAGGCCCCCATCCTTCTTTTGGGGGCACCTGGCGTCGCCCCTGAGCTTTTTTGCTACCACTTAAGCCCGAGCTCCACTTGCAGCGTTCTGGATGCTTCCTTGGAGAGGAGAGTCCTGCCAGGGCTGGCGTTGAACCTTGAAAGGATAGGCGTGGGCCACGGCGCGGCGCCCACCGTGGGTGCTTTGAACTTAAACGCCATTGTCACCATCATCAGAAGGACCCCACCTTTCGATGCGCATCACCACACCATGGTCCCCCCACAAGCAGCCAAGCCCAGGAACATTCTGCGACTCCACGGCCCTTTACGAGAAGTGAGGGGAAACTGAGGAAAACCAGACCTGACAACTATGATCTGCAGAGGGAACTGGGGCTCCCGGGCAGGCGATTCCAGGGTGTTCGCAATGCCCGGCCCAGCCGAGCGCGGGCAAGCAAGGGTCAGAGCACGACGTCCCCGAAATCCCCAACCACAATTCCCGCTCGAGAAACACTCTTTTTATGAGACGATGGATGGAGGGTCGGTAGGTGGGCATTACACACACACACACACACACACACACACGCACGCACGCACGCACGCAGACCCCGGTCTGGCCCTGAACTCGCCATCTTCTTGCCTCCATCTCCCAAGTACCAGGACTGCTGGCATGCGCCTCCACCCCGTCCAATCGCGGAGGGCTTGGTTGGTGTTGGATGGGGGGCCTGGGCGCTGCCCCTGAGCTGCTTTTACTCACGGCTACCACCTGACCACTTGAGCCACAGCGCCACATCTACTTTTTGTTTTGTTTTGTAATTTATGACAGATAAAAGAGTTTCACGGACTTTCCTGCCTAGGCTTGGCTTTGAACCAGGACCCTCAGATCTCAGTCTCCTGAGCAGCCAGGATGGCCGGCGTGAGCTACCAGTGCCTAGTGACACTCCATTTTTAAATGATAAGCATACAAGTAGGAACCACTGGAAACTGCCAGGAACAAATCAACGGTTCATAGCAATGACTCTGACAACGGGCCCCAAACCCAGCCCTGAATACGCGCCCGCCACCATTGAACTGGCTCTCCTCGTGATTCCGATGCACACTTAACATCTGAAAGAAAATTAATCACTTCAACTTACCCTCCGGAGAGGACGGGAAAGACCACTCGAACAAAGGGAGGATCGAATGGGAAGTTATCCTAGAAAGCACAAGTTTCATTCATTTTAGGAACACCCTCAACATTGTACTATGGAGCGGATTTTAAAATAACCTAGAAAGCGGGGCTGGGGATATAGCCTAGTGGCAAGAGTGCCTGCCTCGGATACACGAGGCCCTGGGTTCGATTCCCCACCACCACATATACAGAAAACGGCCAGAAGCGGTGCTGTGGCTCAAGTGGCAGAGTGCTAGCCTTGAGCGGGAAGAAGCCAGGGACAGTGCTCAGGCCCTGAGTCCAAGGCCCAGGACTGGCCAAAAAAAAAAAAAAAGAGTGGAGGCTTCTCAGACGAAAAGCACAGTCCCTTCCCGAGCTCTGGGGGCGTCCGGCTCGAGGGGTTCAGGTGTTGATCGTCCGCCTGGGCTTTTCATGAGCTACCCCACAAGAGTCAGCCAGAGTGAACCGGCGACCTCAGCCAGCAGATGCCACTTGCGCTCGCCGAAGACAGCAGCCGACAGAACAGGGACAGTGGGAGAGGAAACACGGACTTCTGGGCTATTTCAAGAAGGTGGTGGGGGGGCTGGGGATATAGCCTAGTGGCAAGAGTGCCTGCCTCGGATACACGAGGCCCTAGGTTTGATTCCCCAGCACCACATATACAGAAAACGGCCAGAAGCGGCGCTGTGGCTCAAGTGGCAGAGTGCTAGCCTTGAGCAAAAGGAAGCCAGGGACAGTGCTCAGGCCCTGAGTCCAAGCCCCAGGACTGGCCAAAAAAAAAAAAAAAAAAAAAAAAGAAGGTGGTGGTGGGGCGGCGGCCGCAGGAGGCAGAGGTGGGAGGACCCGGGTTCAAGACCAGCGGGGGCGAGAAAAGCCAGCCACACTACCTCAAAAAACAAACCGACCCGAGCGGCCATCTTGTGCAGAAATGCAAGAGTCCAGATAGCAAATGAGCTAAAGCACGAAGGAATGAGGGTATGGTTCCAACGGCCCCAAGTTCAAATCCCAGAACTGAAAAACCATTCACCTCTCCTGATGCACACAGCTACGGCCTGCTTTATGAACACTACATGCTCCATGTCATTGGAACAGGGGCTTTGGGGTATAGTAAACAGTGCTATCCTGGATACACCTGTCTGTGTGTCTGTGTGCGTGTGTGTGTGCGTATCTAGATAGACACCGCTATTATACACACATGCAGGCCTGTGTGTGTGTGCTGGCACTCGGTTGGGGGAAGTTCTGATCTATCGGATGTGCGGATAATGCCCAGCTCTTTTCCAAAGCCGCTGGCAGAAGGACACGCTCGCGTTCGAGGCCGTCAATCCCCTTCCCACTGCTCACCTTGAAAGAGAAGCAGAGCAGAATGTGTTCGATGCCTTCTTTTTCCTTGAGGATCTGAAGGTCGCTGTGCAGAGGGCTGTCGGGGTCGACCCTAGGACGGCAAAACACAAGCCCGTTCAGGCCGGCGAGCCGGGGGCTCCACAGCCCAGGAGCGCCTGCCGCCCGCCACCGGGCCGCACCCGCAACGCCCGCGCCCGCAAGCTGCGGGTCAGCATCCTTCCAAAACCAGACACGTGAAAAACGGGAAACGCAACCACGCTTCCAAACACTGCGCGCCCCGCAGGAGCGCGGCCGCACAGGCAGGCGCCACCCAGGGGGCCCCAGTCCCGGGCACGCCCCGCGGCGGCAGCCAGGCCTCAGCCAGAGCTCAAGCCGCTGGGCGCTGGGCTCCGGGACCGAGTTGAGAGCCAGGGCCGGCAGCAAGGTGGGCGAGACTCATCTCCAATGAAGCTGCCAAAGCCACGCGTGGAGGGGGCTCTGCAGCGCCAGTGCAAGCCGGGAGAGGGGAGGGGAAGAGAGGAGGAAAGAAGGGGGAGGGAGAGGGAGGGGAGGGGGGGAGGGCTGGTTTTAATAACCCCAGAAGGATTTCCACAGGAACCCGGGGCGGGGGACGGGGCCCCTGTGGCCGGGGGCGGGGCCCGGGCAGTGTGGCAGGGGGCGGGACCCGGGGCGCAGGGGGCGGGGCCCGGGGCGCAGAGGGCGGGGCCCGGGGCAGTGTGGCCGGGGGCGGGGCCCGGGCAGTGTGGCAGGGGGCGGGGCCCGGGCAGTGTGGCAGGGGACGGGGCCCGGGCAGTGTGGCAGGGGCGGGACCCGGGGCGCAGGGGGCGGGGCCCGGGGCGCAGAGGGCGGGGCCCGGGGCAGTGTGGCCGGGGGCGGGGCCCGGGCAGTGTGGCAGGGGGCGGGGCCCGGATGGCAGGGGGCGGGGCCCGGGGCGCCGGCTCACTTGCGCAGCTTCACGTGCCAGTTGTACAGGCTGTCGTTGATGAGCTCCACCGAGTAGGCCCCTGTGCAGACACGCGCGTCACTCCCGTCGCCCCCGCCTGCTCCGGCCCGCGGCCGGGAACCTCCCGCCCCGTGCCTGCCTATTCGCCCTCGCTAATGTCAACACCGCAGAGACAAATCCGCCTCCAAGCGCTCAGCTCCAGGAGCCCACGCTTTGGGCCTTGAACTCGGGGCCGGGCGCCGCCCCGGCTTCTTCGGCTCCAGGCCGGCGCCCTGCCGCCTGAGCCCCTCTGGCCTGTTCTGTGTGCGGAGCTGAGGCAGGGAACCCGGGGCTGGGTGCGGGCCAGGCCGGCCTCCGCCTCCGCCCCCGGCCTCCGCCCCCGGCTTCCGCCCCCGCCCTCCGCCCCCGCCTCCGCCCTCCGCCCCCGGCCTCCGCCTCCGCCCCCGGCCTCCGCCTCAGCCCCCGCCCCGGCCTCCGCCCCCGCCCCGGCCTCCGCCCCCGGCCTCCGCCTCCGCCCCCGGCCTCCGCCCCCGCCCCCCGGCCTCCGCCCCCGGCCTCCGCCCCCGCCCCCGGCCTCCGCCTCCGCCCCCGCCCCCCGCCCCCGGCCTCCGCCTCCGCCCCCCGGCCTCCGCCTCAGCCCCCGCCCCGGCCTCCGCCCCCGCCCCCGGCCTCCGCCTCCGCCCCCCGGCCTCCGCCTCCGCCCCCCGGCCTCCGCCTCCGCCCCCCGGCCTCCGCCTCCGCCCCCCGCCCCCGGCCTCCGCCTCCGCCCCCGGCCTCCGCCCCCGCCCCCGCCCCCGGCCTCCGCCCCCGCCCCCGCCCCCGGCCTCCGCCTCCGCCCCCGCCCCGGCCTCCGCCCCCGGCCTCCGCCCCCGCCCCCGCCCCCGCTTCCACAGAGGAGCCACTCGAGTTCCCACGCAGAAAGCTATCGGGACAGCCGGCGGGCCCATCCTGCATTCTCGGATGGGTTGTCACTGCTTTTATGCGATTCTAATACCTTTACTCCATCACGCAAAGCAGGTGTGACTGTGTCACGATGCTATTTTTCCAAACAAGCTCAACAAGTTAACCGCTATTGAAGGTCTCACGATACCGACTGTCACCGGGGAGAAAGAACCAGAAGCATGACCCATCCCACCCAGTGAGAGCTGATGACGCTGGTTTGTCTTTTAATCAACTTAGCAGTGCTTCTTTTCCTTATCCAATGAATTAGACTCACCTTATCCCACAAAACAGCATTACTCATACTTTTGCCAGGAGATAAAAATCATGGACATTAAATCCCAATCAAAAAGAAGTGTGAGACACACGCACACACAGATACACACACTACATATGTGGGAGATATCAATACAATTTACTTAAAAAACCCGAAAAAACAAACTCATCTCATTCTACCTCCTGTATCTTCTGGAACACTCTATCCAGTTCCATAATAAGAAAGGACACTCCCAGGAGGGCACAAGAGCCCAGTGCCCCTTACCTGACTTGTAGCTCTGCGATCGGTATATGTCCCTGAGTTCTTTCATAAGTCTATCTGAGGCTTGCACTGAACCGCACACTGCACCCTGAAACAAGAGACTTGGGGTTGACAAAGTCCACTGAGGCAAGAACAGAAAGAGTTAAGGTATTTACATTGGTTAGCCATAAAAGTTTACAATGACTTTGTGAAACCAGAGCAGCACTCAACCTCAAGAAGGCAAAACAGGGCGGGCCCGGGTGCGCACGCCTGTAATCCCAGCCCCTGGGGAGCTGCGATGGGGGACCCCGGTGGCCCGGGCCCTGGCTCAGGCCCCTCGTCCTGACACCCTCACCGACAAGGTTCCTTCTGGCTGATCCCGGCAGGACAAAGCACAGGCCCGCCTCAGAGGGGCGAGGGGGAGGGCGGAGGGCGGGAGGCCTGCCTGGGCACCAGGCCCACCCCCGGGAGGGAAAGGGGTCATAGCTGGCTTGGCGGCTGGCTTCTGCTTTGGGTTTCAGAGGAGCTGGTGACTCACAAGGGCCGAGGTGACGGGTGTGGACGGTCCGTCTCCACCCCCCCACCCCCCCCACCTGCACCGCCCCCTTCCTACCCCACCCCTCCCTCCTGCTGGGGCTTGCGCTCTGGCTCGGCCCCTCAACCCTCCTGCTTTCTACCCTACTGGAGCTGCAGATTTCTAGGCACGAGCCACCAGCTCCAGACCGATGGGAGTCCTAACGAGATGCCCAGAGTCACACTCACACACACACAGACACACACACACACACACATCGGGGCTCGAGACTCCCACCCACTTACATTTAAGTGGTCTTGCCTTTGAGTTTTCCTAATTTTCTCTAATATTGCTAAATTTTCTTTTTCAATTCCTTCATCCTCTGCCATTTTCCCATTTCTAAGCTCTTCTTCCTTCATCTCATAGTGATCCAAGTCTTCGATATCCTGCAAAAAGAGGGAAACCATCGGCTTGTTCACGTGACTTTATACGTTCTTTATTTGTTTTTTTAACTGTATTTTTTTGTCTTTTCTTTTTTGGTCCTGGGGATCGAACCCAGGACATTGCACTTGCTAGGCAAGCGCTTTGCCACTGAGCTACATCCCAGCCCACTTTTCTTGACTGAAGAGAAAGGGCACAGGAACAGGGACGGGGAACTTCTACACTGAGCCTTCGCTGTTTCTGCCCTCTAGCTGCTATCTCAATTCTCTTGCTTGGATCCTCCAGGTCGCTCACGTGTTTAGACACCACCTCATTTATTTCACTTTGTGGGTTTACTGAGCTTTCTTTCTTCCTCCACTGGGAAGTCACTGATTTCTTGAGGGTGGCCTGGTCCTTGTTTCTGTATGAATTCAGAGATTTCTCGCTGAGATATATATCTGGGGCAAAGATTTGGTGGAGATTTCAGCCACCCGCCAGCTTTCAGCTGGAGATTGCTTGTGCACGACTTGAGTGGATAATGTCTGGATTGTGGTATAATTACCTTATATTCTAAAATTCAGCGCCCCCCCCCATCCCTTCCCCAGTCAGGGAGAGGGTGCAGCTGGCTCCTCAGTGCGTTCTGCCTGCTAGGCAGGCACTGTCCAAGTCTTGGGGCAAGCTGTCACTCCTGTTCTGGTTCTGGTTCTCTTGCTCGTTCTCACTCGCCTGGTCTCTTCTGCAACACTGTCATGACCCACAACACCAAAGTGGCAGACAGACAGGTCTAGTCCTCCATCGGCCAGCAAAGGATCGGGGGAAAAGCCCTGGGGTGACACTCAGCCAACCGAGGGCGCCCCCCCCCTCTGCCCCCCGCAACACCGGCGCTACGCACACACAGGCCAATGCAGCGGTGTGGCAGCCCTAATTCTTCCAACTTACTTTTACTTCAGCTCGACTAGGAAATGTGAATAGAATGTTTTGGGTCTGGGCGCTGTCCCTGGGCTCTTCAGCTCAAGGCTAGCCGCTTCCACGTAAATAAAATTGGAATGCTAATTGTTGTGAAGAGCTCTTATTTTCTGGAAAATCAAACCCACAGAGGTCAAAGGGTTATCATTAGCTAGAGGAAGAGCAGGGATTCAGAAGTCAGATACCTTTCCATCTGTTCTTCCCCAAGCACATTAGCGACAAGGAGACAGGAGCGGCGGCGGCTCCCCCGGCATCCGGCTACTCGGGAGGCTGCGCGCTGAGGATCGCGGTTCTAAGCCACCTCAGGCAGGAGAGCCCACGAGACCCTCATCCCCCGGAAGCTACTGAGAAAAAGCTACAAGGACAGCAAGCAGGCCCTGAGTTCAAACCCCAGGAGAGGAAGATGTCTGTCAACTGTGACTGCTACATAAACACCTACTTCCGCCATCTCCTCCTCCTCCTCCTCTTCTGAGGGCTCCTCTTCCGGTGCTCCATTCTGAAACAGAAAACAGCTGCCAGGGCTACACGCCAGCCACACGCCACGGTGCATGCCGTCCACGCCACTATACACGCCAGCCACACGCCACGGTGCACGCCGTCCACGCCACCACAGTGCACGCCGTCCACACCACCACAGTGCACGCCGTCCACACGCCACTATACATGCCAGCCACACACCACAGTGCACGCTGTCCACGCCACTATACACGCCAGCCACACGCCATGGTGCACGCCGTCCACGCCACCACAGTGCACGCCGCCTACGCACCACTATACACGCCAGCCACACGCCACGGTGCACGCCGTCCACGCGCCACTATACACGCCAGCCACACACCACGGTGCACGCCGTCCACACACCACGGTGCACGCCGTCCACACGCCACTATACACGCCAGCCACACACCACAGTGCACGCCGTCCACACGCCACTATACACGCCAGCCACACACCACAGTGCACGCCGTCCACACGCCACTATACACGCCAGCCACACACCACAGTGCACGCCGTCCACACACCACAGTGCACGCCGTCCACACGCCACTATACACGCCAGCCACACACCACGGTGCACGCCGTCCACGCGACCACAGTGCACGCCGTCCACACGCCACTATACACGCCAGCCACACACCACGGTGCACGCCGTCCACACACCACGGTGCACGCCGTCCACACGCCACTATACACGCCAGCCACACACCACGGTGCACGCCATCCACACACCACGGTGCACGCCGTCCACGCCACCACAGTGCACGCCGTCCACACGCCACTATACACGCCAGCCACACACCACAGTGCACGCCGTCCACACGCCACTATACACGCCAGCCACACACCACAGTGCACGCCGTCCACACGCCACTATACACGCCAGCCACACACCACAGTGCACGCCGTCCACACACCACAGTGCACGCCGTCCACACGCCACTATACACGCCAGCCACACACCACGGTGCACGCCGTCCACACACCACAGTGCACGCCGTCCACACGCCACTATACACGCCAGCCACACACCACGGTGCATGCCGTCCACGCGACCACAGTGCACGCCGTCCACACGCCACTATACACGCCAGCCACACACCACGGTGCACGCCGTCCACACACCACGGTGCACGCCGTCCACACGCCACTATACACGCCAGCCACACACCACGGTGCACGCCGTCCACACACCACGGTGCACGCCGTCCACACACCACAGTGCACGCCGTCCACACGCCACTATACACGCCAGCCACACACCACGGTGCACGCCGTCCACACACCACGGTGCACGCCGTCCACGCGACCACAGTGCACGCCGTCCACACGCCACTATACACGCCAGCCACACACCACGGTGCACGCCGTCCACACACCACGGTGCACGCCGTCCACACACCACGGTGCACGCCGTCCACACACCACGGTGCACGCCGTCCACACGCCACTATACACGCCAGCCACACACCACGGTGCACGCCGTCCACACACCACGGTGCACGCCGTCCACACGCCACTATACACGCCAGCCACACACCACGGTGCACGCCGTCCACACACCACGGTGCACGCCGTCCACGCCACCACAGTGCACGCCGTCCACACGCCACTATACACGCCAGCCACACACCACAGTGCACGCCGTCCACACGCCACTATACACGCCAGCCACACACCACAGTGCACGCCGTCCACACGCCACTATACACGCCAGCCACACACCACAGTGCACGCCGTCCACACACCACAGTGCACGCCGTCCACACGCCACTATACACGCCAGCCACACACCACGGTGCACGCCGTCCACACACCACAGTGCACGCCGTCCACACGCCACTATACACGCCAGCCACACACCACGGTGCACGCCGTCCACGCGACCACAGTGCACGCCGTCCACACGCCACTATACACGCCAGCCACACACCACGGTGCACGCCGTCCACACACCACGGTGCACGCCGTCCACACGCCACTATACACGCCAGCCACACACCACGGTGCACGCCGTCCACACACCACGGTGCACGCCGTCCACACGCCACTATACACGCCAGCCACACACCACGGTGCACGCCGTCCACACACCACGGTGCACGCCGTCCACGCCACCACAGTGCACGCCGTCTACACGCCACTATACACGCCAGCCACACACCACAGTGCACGCCGTCCACACACCACAGTGCACGCCGTCCACACGCCACTATACACGCCAGCCACACACCACGGTGCACGCCGTCCACACACCACGGTGCACGCCGTCCACACGCCACTATACACGCCAGCCACACACCACGGTGCACGCCGTCCACACACCACGGTGCACGCCGTCCACGCCACCACAGTGCACGCCGTCCACACGCCACTATACACGCCAGCCACACACCACAGTGCACGCCGTCCACACGCCACTATACACGCCAGCCACACACCACAGTGCACGCCGTCCACACGCCACTATACACGCCAGCCACACACCACAGTGCACGCCGTCCACACACCACAGTGCACGCCGTCCACACGCCACTATACACGCCAGCCACACACCACGGTGCACGCCGTCCACACACCACAGTGCACGCCGTCCACACGCCACTATACACGCCAGCCACACACCACGGTGCACGCCGTCCACGCGACCACAGTGCACGCCGTCCACACGCCACTATACACGCCAGCCACACACCACGGTGCACGCCGTCCACACACCACGGTGCACGCCGTCCACACGCCACTATACACGCCAGCCACACACCACAGTGCACGCCGTCCACACACCACGGTGCACGCCGTCCACGCGACCACAGTGCACGCCGTCCACACGCCACTATACACGCCAGCCACACACCACGGTGCACGCCGTCCACACACCACGGTGCACGCCGTCCACGCGACCACAGTGCACGCCGTCCACACGCCACTATACACGCCAGCCACACACCACGGTGCACGCCGTCCACACACCACGGTGCACGCCGTCCACACACCACGGTGCACGCCGTCCACACACCACGGTGCACGCCGTCCACACGCCACTATACACGCCAGCCACACACCACGGTGCACGCCGTCCACACACCACGGTGCACGCCGTCCACACGCCACTATACACGCCAGCCACACACCACGGTGCACGCCGTCCACACACCACGGTGCACGCCGTCCACGCCACCACAGTGCACGCCGTCCACACGCCACTATACACGCCAGCCACACACCACAGTGCACGCCGTCCACACGCCACTATACACGCCAGCCACACACCACAGTGCACGCCGTCCACACGCCACTATACACGCCAGCCACACACCACAGTGCACGCCGTCCACACACCACAGTGCACGCCGTCCACACGCCACTATACACGCCAGCCACACACCACGGTGCACGCCGTCCACACACCACAGTGCACGCCGTCCACACGCCACTATACACGCCAGCCACACACCACGGTGCACGCCGTCCACGCGACCACAGTGCACGCCGTCCACACGCCACTATACACGCCAGCCACACACCACAGTGCACGCTGTCCACACACCAGTGCACGCCGTCCACACACCACGGTGCACGCCGTCCACACCACCAGTGCACGCCGTCCACACACCACGGTGCACGCCGTCCACACCAGTGCACGCCGTCCACACACCATGGTGCACGCCGTCCACGCACCACGGTGCACGCCGTCCACACCACAGTGCACGCCGTCCACGCACCACAGTAGACCAGAAGCTGCTCGCAAAGCTTGGGGACCAGCTGTGAACCACCCACTGCAGCGCGGCTGGCGGCGGCCTGCTGAAAGCTGAACACTTACTTTTAACTCCAGATAACACCTGCCAGCTTCTTAAGAAGGAATCTACCTGCTCGCACTGCTGTGGTTTCCTTTGTTTTCTGCCTCAGTCCTGGGGCTTGAACTCAAGGTCTGGATGCTGCTGCCCTTGAGCTTTTTCACTCAAAGCTGGCACTCTACCACTTGAACCACAGCTTCACTCCTAGCTTTTTTTGTGGTCAAATGGAAATAAGAGTCTCTTGGCCTTTCCTGCCCAGGCTGGCTTTGAACCATGAGCCTCGGATCTCAGCTTCCTGAGTAGCTGGGAGGACAGGCGGGAGCCCCTGCTGCCTGGCAAGAATCATCCTACATAACTCAAAGTAATAGATGCCTTAGGAATAAAGGCTACTTGTCATATATTAAGAAAAGTGAAGACACTTTAAACAATTTAAAAATATGAAAATTTTACTCATATAGTTACATAGCTCTGTTTATAATGAACACGCCAAACTGACCCCTGAAATGTCAACCTTTTATTTGGGGGGGTGGGGAAGCGCTGGTTCTAGCACTTGAACTCAGGGCCTGAGCAGTCTCTGAGCCTCTCTGTGCTCAAGGCTAGCACTCTGCCACGTGAGCCACAGCACCACTTCTGGCTTTTTCAGTGTATGTGGTGCTGAGGAATCGAACTCAGGGCTTCATGCATGCTAGGCGAGCGCTCCACCACTAGGCCACATTCCCAACCCAGGTATCAACCTTTTTGACTTGATATGCATTAATCTTTACATTTTTAAAACTCAGACATGTGATAAAGGAACAGAAGCTTTGTAAAACTAAATGAAAATATGCTGGGTGCTGGTAGTTCACACTGGGAGTCCTAACTCCTCAAGAGGCTAAGATCTGAGGATCACAGTTCAAAGCCAGCCCCTACAGAAAAGTCCACGAGACTCTTGTCTCCAATTAAGCAGCAACAAGCCAGAAATGAAGCTGTGGTTCAACGGGCAGAGTACCAGCCTTGAGAGAGAAGGCTAACGAACAGTGCCCTGGCCCAGAGTTTAAGCCCCAGTAGCCCTCCCTCCCTCCCCCCCCCCAAAAAAAAAAGCTGAAAATAATCATCACAGTCAAGAGTCCATTTTCTTTTTGAAAATATGCTATCTACCACCAGCCATGGCTCCACAGAACTCAACTCGCTGCAGATGAACCACAACGCTGATGGGCTTCAGGAGAAGCTTTCACGTCCAGCTGCGGCAGCTTCCGGAACACAACAAGCCCAGGAGACGCTGGTCATTGCGGGAAAAGCCGGGAGTGGCGCTGTGGCCCAGGCAGCAGAGCGCTGGCCTTGAGCAAAAGCTGCTCAGGTCAACGCCCAGGACCAGAGTTCAAGCCCCAGGACTGGCACAAAAAAAAAAAAAAAAAAGATTCTAGAGAGAGGAAAGGGAGAAACCAAGGCGGAAAGCAGAGCAGAGGGCCAGTGCCCCTCACAGAGCTGGATGACTATGTTCACGAAGATGAGCGTGAACAAGCCCTTCCCCATGGCTGAAGAACGAGAAAGGACGCGGGACACGTACGACAGGCGTCTAGACACTCGCTGTCCATTAAGCGCGCACACGGAGGAGGAAGGGCCCCCCCCCCCCCCGCCCGCCCAGGGCTACTCAGGAGGCTGAGGCCTGAGGACCACGGTTCAGAGCCAGCCACGCACGCACGGCTGTGAGACTATCTCCAATTAACCACCAAAGAGCAAAATAAATCACAACCTCAAGAGAAGAGAAAAGAAATCCAGAAATAAAACCGTTATCATTCCCACTCCAACGACGCCCATTGCGGGAATGCAAGGTGATGCAGTGAGGGCACTTTGTTATCTAACCCAGAAACCATGTTCTACGTCCACCTAAGACGGCAGACGTCGTCCTGTAACGCAAGGGGGGCAATCAACACCCAGGAGCCCGACACACGTGCTCGCACGCGCACACGGGCACAGACATACACATGTACGCACGTCCGTGCACACCCAGATACAGGCACGGACACACAGGCACGCAGGTACACACAGGCACACACACGCACCCACACACGGGCATGCACCCCACACACGTACACACACTCACACACCCAGGTACACGCACACGCACCCAGGTACACGCACACACACCCAGGTACACGCACACACACCCAGGTACACGCACACACACCCACACCCAGGTACACGCGCACACACCCAGGTACACGCGCACATACCCAGGTACACGCGCACACACCCAGGTACACACGCACACACCCAGGTACACGCGCACACACCCACACCCAGGCACAGAGTGACGAGGGGTCAGCCCACGGCGGAAGCAGATGATCGATCAGCAGGACCAAGACGCAAAGCCACTGTTGTGTGGGCTGTGGCTTCTCCACGCACGCGCATTCTCCCTTCCTCCTCGGGCTTCTCCTTGCAACACGCTCACTCGCACACAGCGGAGCGAGCTCTAAGCCAAGGATCCAGGAGGCCACGCGTTCCACTCCCGATCAGACAAGAGAGCCCCCGGAGTGACGGGGGCCTCCTCCCGGGCCCAGGGCCGCCGCCCCCCCCCCCGGGGGTGCCGGAGAGAGGGAGGGACCGCGGACCAAGACTCACCCCGGAAGACACTGCCAAGAAAAGGCTGTTCCGGAGCGAGGGTGGGAAGAGGGGCTTCAGGACAGGCGCAGGTGTAGGTGGGCTGAACCGTGGGGTGAACCGTGGGGTGGGGGGAGGGGCGGGGACATTCCCGATGCGTGGGAACCACGTTTGGGGCAGGTGGACTTCAGGTGAAGAGGGTGGGGAACACCGTGGAAACCAACACCCCAGGGTTGGGGGGCAGTGGGGCTCTCACGGAGACAGAAGCAGCTGCAGGGAAGGCCAAGGTTATTTCTAGGGCCTACCCACACTGACGCACAGCGACACCACAGGCACGCCCAAGCCTCGCGGCTCTAAGTGAACTTGTGTGAGGATGGGGAGAGGAAGCATGGCGCCCGCGGGGCCCTTGGCTTCGGCGGCCGGTGGCGGCACGTTACCTGGCCCGCGGGGAGGGGCTCGTCCAGCATCTCCACGTCCAGGTGCTGGGGAAGGCGGTACAATCGGCAGAGCTCACAGATCAGCCACTTCAACTGCTGGCGAAGCTGCAAAACACACGGCAGAAAATAAGCGCCATGTCAGGAGCCCCCGGAAGACACTGGAGAACGCGCGGTCTACCGCGCCAATCCGCGGGAGGCGGACGGCGCCTTTCCCGCGCCCGAGGCCTACAAGGACGGCGACAGTCTAAGGCGGTTTCAAGGGCTGCTAATATAATACTGTTTAAACAAGAGAACAAGAGAGCCAGGTGCCGGAGCCGACGTCTGTCCTCCCAGCTACTCAGGAGGCTGAGATCTGAGGATCGCGGTTCAAAGCCAGCCCTGGCAGGTTAAGCCTGTGAGACTCTCATCTCCAATCAACTTCCAGCACGTCGGAGGTGGCGCCGTGGCTCGGGTGGCAGAGTGCTGGCCTTGAGCGGGAAGAAGCCAGGGACGGTGCTCAGGCCCTGCTGAGTCCAAGCCCCAGGACTGGCAAAAAAAAGAAAAAAGGTGGCGGCGGCGCAGTGGGGCGCAGGTGAGCAGCTCCGTGACCCCCTCCGTCCCACTCACACCCACAAACCAGGGCCACGCCGCAGGCTCACGCGCGTGGCACACCGCAGGGGTTTCCAGCCGTGCTCGGGTCTGAGGTGGAGCGGGGGGGGGGGGGTCCCACAGCCTCGGCCAGGGGCCTGGGGGGGACGAGGGCAGGGGCCGGGCCAGGGAGGCCCTGCGGTCTCGCCATCCTCTGCTCGCCCACGTGCCACGGCCCCCACGGAAGCCAGCCACCATTTCCAAGCACTGCCTGCGTTCCACTGGCGGCTTCCTATCTCCAACCAGGGAGGAGCGCAGGTAGACCAGCGGGCGCCAGGGGTCACCGCGCTGCCCCGCGGCCGCTCCCCACGCCCGGCTCTGCACGCGCTCCGCGCTGCGCTCCACGCGGACCACAACCGATAGAACGACATTACCACTGCTTTTATTTAGCCAACTCTTTAGTGATGGACACTAGGTAATAAACGTTCCCACGAGGGCACAGTCAGCTGTGAACGTGCTCCCCACGGGGCCGCGTGGGGGCTGGGCGGGCGCACTGCACAGGACAAGCGCATCAGCTTTAGTGCAACAAGGACGGCAGCACTCACGGCTTGTCTCTAGACGCTCGACTGTGAGAACCGGTCAGGGTCAAGGTGAACTCGGCCCGGGCGCGTCCCCCAGCTCCTCGGCTCAAGGCTGCCGCCCCACCCCCAGTGTTCTGACGGTTCATTGGAGATGAGCGTCTCACAGTTTCCTGCCCTGGCTGGCTTTGAACTGCGATCCTCAGATCTCAGCCTCCCGAGCAGCTGGGATGACAGACTTGAGCCACCAGGGCCCAGCCTGTTTGCTTTTCTTTGAGGAGCTGGGACAGTTCAGTGACAGGCACCTACCTGCCCAAAGACTTCCTCACGCTGGCTTCAATTCCCAGCACGAGGAAAAGAACAACAACAACAAAAAAAAACTAAACAAACTTGAGAAACATTCCCTTGAGTTCCAGAACTAAATCCGGTGAGATTTTCACTAGCACTGCATTTGGATTATAAACTACGATGAAAACATGAACATAACTGAGCCTATTTATCACATGGAGCTCCCCACGCAGTAACTCAGAGTCCTAGTTTCTCATTCTGCTTAACAAAAGTTCATAATTTTCCTGATATAAACCCTGTACGTCTAAGCTTATTCTAGATTTTCTTTTATTACAATTGTCCATACAATAAAAAACGATTATATTTTCTACTTGAAATTTGGGAACAGTCCTGTGATTGTTCCCCCCTGCCCCTTGCCAGTCCTGGGGTTTGAACTCAGGGCCTGAGCGCTGTCCCTGGCTTCTTTCTTGCTCAAGGCTAGCACTCTGCCACTTGAGCCACAGCGCCACTGTCTTTCTCTGTGTATGTGGTGCTGAGGAGTCGAACCCAGGGCTTCAGGTATGCAAGGCAAGCACTCTACCACTAGGTCATGTTCCCAGCCCCTAAGACAGACTTTAACAGGCCACTTTGAGAACAGCTGGGGGGCCTGGCTCCATGGCACAGCACTTACTGGCCTAGTGGGCAGGAGCTGCTATGTGGTCACTTCCAGAACCACTAAAAAAACGTTTTCTCCAACTGGCTCCTTGACTTTTACAATCACAATGCCTCCAAATCAAACGATCTTTTTTTCTTGGTGACAATTTTATGACTTCATAGGAAATAACACAATAACATTCAAAAAGCTATTAAACTATATAAAATAGAACCATAGCTACTCAAACCTATATAAGGATATATATTTTATTAACAAGGAAAAAAAGGGAAGACAATAGGAAACAGTGGTCAGATGAGGTACGAGAATCATGGGAGATTTCAACTTTCTTTTTTGTCTTATTAGTTTTCTCACAGTGGACACTTAGAAGTTTATTTACAAAGACATTTTTTTTCCATGTTCATCAAGTGGGAAAACATATACCTTTTCACAGTGACTTCCTCCTTTTATTTACCCAAGGCCCAATATGTTAAATGGAAAGCTTCAAAGGTAATTCCTAGTTTCACATACCTTTCTGTGTGTGTGTGTGTGTGTGTGTGTGTGTGTGTGTGTGTGTGTGTGTGTCGGTTCTGGGGCTTGAGCTCTGGGCACCATCCCTAAGCAACTTTTTGCTTGCTCCACCCCTCGAGGCACACCTCCACTTCCGGCTTGTCTGGCAGTTTACTGAGCCAGGCTTGAAACTGCGACCCCCCCAGACCCCAGCCACCTGAGTGGATCCCCAGACCCCCCAGCCACCTGAGTGGATCCCCAGACCCCAGCCACCTGAGTGGATCCCCAGACCCCAGCCACCTGAGTGGATCCCCAGACCCCCAGCCACCTGAGTGGACCCCCAGACCCCAGCCACCTGAGTGGATCCCCAGACCCCCAGCCACCTGAGTGGATCCCCAGACCCCAGCCACCTGAGTGGATCCCCAGACCCCAGCCACCTGAGTGGATCCCCAGACCCCAGCCACCTGAGTGGATCCCCAGACCCCCAGCCACCTGAGTGGACCCCCAGACCCCAGCCCCCTGAGTCGCCGGGATTGCAGCGGGAGCCAGCGGGAGCCGCAGGCACCGGGGGGTTCTTTTTCTCAGGGGTCCTGGGGACTGAGCTGAGCGCAGGGCTGCGCGGGGGACGGGCTGTTGCCAGGCTGACTTGGCTCAATGGTGAGAATGCAGGGGAAAGGAATCCCTAATTCCCCACCTACATCAAGGTTATGTGTGTGTATGTGTGTGTGCGCGCGCATGTGTACACGTGAGAGTGAAAGAGAGGAGAGACACCAGGCTTCAGGCAGAACTTGAATTTTAAAACAAGCAGCAAACTAAACAATCGCCTGGTTGTTAACCCCTCTGATATTATATTACCTCTTCACACTTAATTTCTATATATGATAAGAAAGGGAAAAAATAGTCTGGCTCCTTTTCTCACCGAATTGTTGCTCTTGTTTTCTTCTAGATGTTCCAAAACTGATGTTAGATTTGGGTCATCGGAGTCCACAAACCATATTGGGGAGGAAGATGGGTACGATTCCTGTG
This sequence comes from Perognathus longimembris pacificus, assembly GCF_023159225.1. NCBI lineage: Eukaryota > Metazoa > Chordata > Mammalia > Rodentia > Heteromyidae > Perognathus > Perognathus longimembris. Next base: position 45,462,545 of record NC_063180.1, read on the forward strand.
GCAGAGACAGAGGGTTAGACACACGGACACACACACCAACCTGGACATACAGCTAAGCCCAACCACCAAGGAACAGGGTAAGTGTGGAACCCTGTAACATTTACCAGGGGATACAAAGTAGCACAATAAAACAGGGAGGGCTGGGCCCTCCCTGGCCTCATGGCAAGAGTGCTTGCCTCATATACATGAAGCCCTGGGTTTGATTCCCCAGCACCACATATATAGAAAATGGCCAGAAGTGGTGCTGTGGCTCAAGTGGCAGAGTGCTAGCCTTGAGCAAAAAGAAGCCAGGGACGGTGCTCAGGCCCTGAGTCCAAGGCCCAGAACTAGCACAAAACCTGAAAAAGCACAAAGGCTCCCACCCATCCATTCCCGGGTGGGTGGAGCCAGGCAAATGGAGTGGGGGGGCTCAAGTAGAGAGAGACGGACTCTGCCCCCAGGCTGTTTCAGAGACCCAGCAGGAACCCCCTGCCAGAATGATCTCCAGGAGCGTTGGCAGACCGCTGTCACAAAGGGGTGCGCCCCCCGCGGCGATAATGCTTCTCCTCAGCAGAGGTGACCCGCTGGCCTGGGTACCTATCTGCTAGTATCCTTTTCCAGATCTAAGTTGCACAAAACACACCACCCAGCCAGGCACTGCGGCTCGTGCCTAGAATCCTAGCTGCTCAGGAGGCTGAGATCTGAGGACCGTGGCCCAGGCAGAAAAGCCCACGAGACTCTCATCTCCCGTGAGCTATCACGGAGCCAGAGCAGAGCTGTTGTGTAAAGCGGTACAGTGCCAGCCCTGAGCAAAAAAACAACCTCAGGGGCAGTGGCTAGGCCCCGAGTTCAAGCCCCAGGACCAGCACGCGCCCACCCATGCACACACACGTGCACACACACCATGCACAGGGGAAGCCGCCTCCTCTTTCAAAGGGCACGAAGGCGTGGTCAGGACAGGCAGGCCCTCGGCCGGCGGGCGGAAGACACGGACTCCTTCTGCCCAAGGGCAGTGCGCTGTCTTCCGGGGCCCCCCAAGTCCACTTGGGGGGATGAGATCAGCACCGCCTGGCCGCCCACGAGAATGTGGTGAAGCATTTCCCAGTAAGACGCGGCGTCACCCCAGTGAGGCGGGAACGGCGTCAGTGCATGGCCGCGAGCGTACGCGCACGCGCACGCGCACGCACACGCGCACACACACGCACACACGCGCGCACACACGCGGCGCGCGAAGGTCTGAATCTCTCCCTCCTGGATGGACTTTTTTCTTTTGTGTGCTGGTCTCGGGGCTTGAACTCACTGCCCCTTTTTTGCTCAAGGCTGAGGCTCTACCACGTAAGCCACAGCTCCACTTCTGGCTTTTTGGTGGTTAATTGGAAATACGTCTCATGGACTTTCCTGCCTAGGCTGACTTCAAACCACCACCGTCGGCCCTCCGCCTTCTCCGTAGCGAGGGTGACGGGCGGGGGCCACCAGCATCCGCCTTACTTTGACGCAGGATCTTCTGATGCAGGAGAGACATTTTTGGATAGAATAAAGGCAAATCAACTACACAAAAATGTTCCACCAAAAGCCACTCCTGCAGAAAAAATGATTTACGTTATATAGACAACACAAGAATCAACTTTTCATTTACCAACTAATTTACTTTCTGAGGAAGATCTCTTTATTCCAATTCCCCGCCAAGCGTTCCCGGCTACCGCCAAGTCCATAAAAGGAGCGAGGGGGTTGCCAGGCTCTGCTAAGTATTTCCAAAGGATTAAGGAAAGAAGCCATAAAAATAAGCTGCACGTGTGTGTGTGTGTGTGCACTCATGCACGTGTGATCACACAACCACACAACTGTTAACACTGACTGGCAATTAGATATGTTTACCAAAAATGGAAAAACAACACCTAAGTTTGCATCGCAGAACACCAAAGTAAGAAAGGCTCCTTGAGGTTCAAAAAGAGCGCTTCACAGTTACAAAGCCCGACAAAACCCAAGCTCCTGGGCTCGGGCAGGGCAGCTTCCATCCCGGCGCGGCGCTTCACCTCCGTCGGAGCCGGTGGCCGCGGGCGAGCTCGTGCGCCTTCCTGTGCCGGCGTGGCACGCTCTGCACTTCGGCCCCTTCCTAGGCAGCTGGTTTTCCAGGCAGTTCAGACTCGTGCTCACACAGGGAGCTAGTCAGTGGAGGGGCCGCACTAGCAGAGGCGGGGAGCCTGGTTTCTGCCCAAGGCCATCTCGATTTCAGGGCTCCACTTGAGAGCCGCATACAATGAGCAGTATGGACTGACGGCCATGGGTAGCTGACAGCGAGCACAGGAGACGTGTACCCAACACCGCCTCCCCCACCCCAGACACAGCCAAGACGTTTACCAAGCCACACAGAAAAAGCATACGACATAATTAGACATTATTAGACAAAAAAAAAAAACACAAAAAACTTAAGAAGCCAGGCACCAGTGGCTCATGGCGGTAATGCCAGCCCCTCAGGAGGCTGAGAGCTGAGGATCCTGGTTTGAAGCCAGCCCCTGTGGGAAAGGCCATGAGACTCTCATCTCCGACTAACCACCAAAGCCAGAAGCGGCGCTGTGGCTCAAGGGGTAGAGCGCCAGCCTTGAGCACAAAAGCTCAGGACAGCTCACAGGCCCAGGGTTCAAGCCCCAGGACTGGCAAAGGGGGGGGGGGGATTCTGTTTTAGCAAAACTTAGAAAAACAGAAGCAGAGGGCTGGGAATGTAGCAGTAGAGCACTCGCCTAGCAGGCATGAAGCCCTGGGTTCGATTCCTCAGCACCACATACACAGAAAAAGCTGGAAGCGGCGCTGTGGCTCAAGTGGTAGAGTGCTAGCCTTGAGCAAAAAGAAGCCAGGGACAGTGCTCAGGCCCTGAGTTCAAGGCCCAGGATCAGAAGAGAGAGAGAGAGAGAACGAGAGAAAACCAAAGCAGAGATAAATGGTTAAGAACTGAGGAAGGAAGGGGAGCCTTGCAGGGTGGAGGGCACCCAACCACACAAGAGACAAGTTGGGGTGACAGGGAGGGGGGAGGAGGGGCACTCCACACAGGAAAAACAGCTGAGCAAAATGAGCAGTGTCTTTACAGAATTACTCAGGTGCCATCCTTTCAAATGTTACAAGAATGAGGGGCTGGGAATATGGCCTAGTGGTAGAGTGCTCGCCTCATATACATGAGGCCCTGGGTTCCGTTCCTCAGCACCACATATACAGATGAAAGCCAGAAGTGGTGCTGTGGCTCAAGAGGTAGAGTGCTGGCCTTGAGCAAAAAGAAGCCAGGGACAGTGCTCAGGCCCTGAGTCCAAGCCCCAGGACTGGCAACAAAAACAAAACAAATCAAATGTTACAAGAATGAGGCTTAGCAAGCATGGAGAGACAAGGTTTAGCAAGTGGAAGAGATAATATTTAGCTGTCTAAAGAGAAGCCACAGAAGATATCAAACTCATTAATTCTTTTAGTAAACTACAAGCTGTTTCAGAAAATCCCGGTAGAAGAAAGAGAAGGGGAAACACACACACCATAGAAGGTCCTGGTACTTGAAATGCAACACCATTTTTTCCCTGCTCTTTTCCTTTCGAGCAACGTAAATAAGCTGTGTAAGATTTCATCAAAACAGTCATCCATGCTTAGAGTCATTATCTCAGAGACACAGACTGAACTCTGAGTGATATGTGAGGAATCCTTTTCAAAATAATCCAAGATGGGGCAGGGGTGAAACAAGACTGGAAACACAGTGTTTCTCTCCTCTGTGCAACGGTTGCACGTTGGTGATGTTTTCCATAACAAAGTCAGCGCACGCTCATACTAAGCGCCTACCACCACGATTCTCCTCATGTCTGTTGCAATTCACCAGTGGCTCCGTGTTAAGAGCTTCTGCAGACAGCACCCACACACGATCCCCCAAGTCCAACTCAGCCTCTGCAGACAGCACCCACACACGATCCCCCCAAGTCCAACTCAGCCTCTGCAGACAGCACCCACACACGATCCCCCCAATGCAGACAGCACCCACACACGATCCCCCCAAGTCCAACTCAGCCTCTGCAGACAGCACCCACACACGATCCCCCCAATGCAGACAGCACCCACACACGATCCCCCCAATGCAGACAGCACCCACACACGATCCCCCCAAGTCCAACTCAGCCTCTGCAGACAGCACCCACACACGATCCCCCCCAATGCAGACAGCACCCACACACGATCCCCCCCAATGCAGACAGCACCCACACACGATCCCCCCCAATGCAGACAGCACCCACACACGATCCCCCCAAGTCCAACTCAGCCTCTGCAGACAGCACCCACACACGATCCCCCCAAGCCCAACTCAGCCTCTGCAGACAGCACCCACACACGATCCCCCCCAAGCCCAACTCAGCCTCTGCAGACAGCACCCACACACGATCCCCCCCAAGCCCAACTCAGCCTCTGCAGACAGCACCCACACACGATCCCCCCCAAGTCCAACTCAGCAGCGTCTCCACTCTTTGTGACAGGCCCTATCAGTGGCACCCTGGTTCTCCAGTGGTGGCTGCTGGTGATGTGGCTGAGATAACTCGCTAACTAACATGCCTGTATTCTTGGCATTAGAAATGCCAGCAGCCCAAACTGGATGCCCGTGGCTCCCGCCTGTCACCGTGGCTGCTCAGGAGATCTGAGGACCACGGTTCAAAGCCTCTCCACCTAGGAAAGTCCATGAGACTCGCTCATCTCCCAGCAGACCCCAAAAAAACGGAAGTGGAGCTGTGGCTCAAGTGGTCTAACACCTAGTCCTGAGCAAAAATCGCTACAGGACAGCGTCCAGGTCCTGAGTTCAAGTCCCACCGCCCCGCCCCCCACACACAAACGCAGAGTGATGACAGTAACAACCCCACCGGCAGGCGGCAGGAAGGAAGGAAAACTCTCCGCCACACAGGACGGCTCCGGGTCCAGGTGCGGACACACGGTCCCAGTGCACCGGAGCAACCCTGGGGCCCTCTGCCGACAAGTCCAGTCCAGTCTCCTCCAAACCCCTGCTGGCCTGAGGGGCCGCCCCGGCCGGCACAGGCCCCAGGCCATGGAGGCCGCCCAAGGCCCCAGGGCCCAGGCCCCAAGCCATCGTGGCCGCCCCAGGCCCCTGCTCCCCACAGGCCTGGCCGTCCAGGCCCCAGGCCCCGGAGGCCGCCCAAGGCCCCAGGCCCCAAGCCATCGTGGCCGCCCCAGGCCCCTGCACCCCACAGGCCTGGCCGTCCAGGCCCCAGGCCCTGGAGGCCGCCCAAGGCCCCAGGCCCCAAGCCATCCAGGCCGCCCCCGGCCCCTGCACCCCACAGGCCTGGCCGTCCAGGCCCCAGGCCCCGGAGGCCGCCCAAGGCCCCAGGCCCCAAGCCATCGTGGCCGCCCAGGCCCCTGCTCCCCACAGGCCCGGCCGTCCAGGCCCAGGCCCTGGAGGCCGCCCAAGGCCCCAGCCAAGGCCCCAGCCCCGACCACGGGGCCAGGGCTTCTGCTCACCGCTTCCTGCTTTCCATATTAGGAAGAATCTCCGGCCCGGGCCCCTGCTTTCTCCAGCCGCGTCCTGACCTCGCTGGCCTCCGCCTCGAGGGGCCCCGCACGCGGCCCGGGCCCCCCTTCCGGCCTGAGGCAGGCGGGGCCGGTGCCACGCGGGCGGTCGCGCCCCACCCCCACCCCCCCACCCCCTGTGCACGGCCCCGGGGCGCCGCGGCCACCACCCCGGCCTCGGGCCCAGCGGCTCCACGCCGCGGCCGCGCCCACCAGCCACCGGGCTTCACAGTCCCCCCCACCGGCCCGCTCCGTGGGAGGGGCCCGGGGACGCCCCGTCCGTCCCGGCAGGGACCCCCTTCCCGGCGTGGGTGCGCCCTCCAACACCAACTCTAACAACAAATGCACACGTGACCCCGCGAGTGACAACAGCCGGGGAAACTGAGGCCAGGGCGGAGGAAGGGGAGGAGCTGCCCGGGGCCCGGGCTCGCTCGGGGCGGCCCTCCCGCCGCACCCGTGGAAAGCACGGCGTGGCCACGGAGAGCAAGCGAGCCGGAGAGCTTCCGAGGGTGGGAAGCGCGAAACCGCGCGGGCCCCGAGGCGCGGCGGCCGGCTGCCCGGGCAACGGGCACGGAGCGGGGCCGCCGGGGGCTGAAGAGCCCGGGCGGCGCCCGCCCCGCTCCCCACGCCCCACCCCGGGCCGGCGGCGGCCAATGGCGGCGCGGGGGCGTGGCCTCCCGCCCCGCTCCCCCCCTCGCCCCGCCCCCCGGGCCGGCGGCGGCCAATGGCGGCGCGGGCGCGTGACCTCCGGGCCCGCCCGCGCCCCGCCCCCCGCGCGGCGGCGGCCAATGGCGGCGCGGGGGGCGCGGCCTCCCGCGGGGAGCGGGGGCGGCGCGGCGCGGCCCGGCGGCCGGGCGCCCCGGGCGGGGGACGCGGCCCCGGCCCCCTCACCGTGATGTTGCAGTGCAGCGTGAGCGGGCGCGGCGGGCGCGGGCTGCCGGGCGGCGGCGGCACCAGGAACTGGCAGTGCAGCTCGTCCAGCTTCCAGCTGACGATGCGGAACCGCTCGTGGCTCGGGTCGAAGATGGACGCCAGGCGCTTCAGCTCGGCCTTGAGCCCGGACACCGACATCTTCCCCTCATCTCCGGGAGGCGGGCGGCGGGCGGAGCGTCCGGCCTCGGCGGGCCGGCGCGGCGGCCGCCCCCGCGGGGCCCGGCCCGGGGCCGCGTTCTCGGGGCTCCGCCTTGCCCGCGGCCGCGGCGGCCCGCGTCGGAGCGCGGCGGGGGAAAATGGCGGGGGGCGCGCGGCCTCCGCGAGCCGCGGCTGCCTTTGTAACCGACTCGGCCGGCGGGAGGCGCCGGCCCCGCGGCTTAAAAGGGCGACCGCGACGCCGCCCCCGTCCGCGCCCTCGCCCGGGAAAGGGCTGCCCCCGGCCCCGCCCCGCCCCGCCGGAACGCCCGCCCCTCCGCGCGCGCGCGCGCGCCCCCGCCCCGCCGCCCTCGGGAGCGCGCGCCCCGCCCCCCCGCCCGTGACCTCCCCCGCCGCCGCCCGGAGCCGGGCCGCGCGGGGCGGGGCCGCGGAGGGCCGAGCACGTGGGGAGCCTTAGGCCCCCGCCCCGCGCGAGGGCCACGCCCTCCCGCGCGCGCACGCACGCGCGCCTCCGCCCGAGGCCCGGCACGTGCGCGGCCTCTGGCGCCGGCCACGTCGGCGGCGCCTCTGCGGGGACGCGCGCGCACCCCAGGGGGCGGCTCCGCACGGCCACCCACTCACCTGACCGCGGCGGGGCGGGGCCGGGGCGCGCGGGACGGCGGGAAGCGTGGGGCGTGGTCCGTCCCCCCCCTCCCCTACCTGCCCCTCTCCCCTGCTGCTCCCCTCTCCTACCTGTCACCCTCCTCCCCTCCCTACCCCTTCCCCTCCTTGCTCCCCCAACCTTCCCCCTCCCCTCCTTTCCCCACCTGTCACCCTCCTCCCCTACCTACCCCTTACCCCCTCTCCCCCTCCCTTCCCCCTCCCTTCTTTGCCCCCCTCCCTTCCCCCTCCCCTCCTTGCTCCCCCTCTCCTCCTTGCCCCCCTCCCTTCCCCTCCCCTCCTTGCTTCCCCTCCCTCCCCCCTCCCCTCCTGCCCCCCTCCCTTCCCCCTCCTTGCCCCTCTCCCTTCCCCCTCCCCTCTTTGCCCCCCTCCCTTCCCCCTCCCCACCCTCCCGGAGACCAAGGCCACCTGCATGCCCCCCCTTCCCGTTTCTCAGGCCCAGCCTGTAGTTATTTTATCTTATTTTGTATCGTTATTCTATGACCTAGGAGCCAGAAAGTCCACCCAGGCTGGAGTTTTATTAGTCGGTCTGCAGCTGCCTGGCCCTGGGCTCCCCCAGAACTAGGAGCAGCTGCTGCCTCGAAGGGGTGAGGTTTGTTTTTTTCCTTTCTTCCTTCCCACAGGCCTCCATCCCCCCGCGGGCCTCGGGCCTCCACTGGCCTTTGTCCTCGGCAGGTCTGGACTGGCCAGGCCCTGCTCGGCTCCCTTCCTTTCTGAACCCCCCTGCTCCTGAGGAAGGGGAGGTTCCTGGTGTGCTGGCTAAGAGTGATCTCTAAGGAGTCCTGGTACTTGACCTCGGCACGTCCAGAGCTCTCCTTTTTCACTTCTGACTCGGTACTGTGCGTGCTAGAGTGCTGCCCAGCCCTTAGGAGATCGTGACCGCTAACACAAGCTGCAGGTGGGGTTTAGGAGGAGCCAGGCCCTGGCACCTGTAATCCGGGCTGCTCCGGGGGCTGAGCTCTGAGGACCACAGTTTGAAGCCAGCCTGGGCGGGAAAGTCCAAGACAGTCTTATCTCTGCTTCACCACTGAAAAAAAAATGTTAAAGGCAGAAGCAGAGCTGTGGTTCACGTGGTAGAGGGACTAGCCCTGAGCGAAAACGTTCAGGGGCAGCGCCCAGGCCCTGAGCGCAAGTCCTAGGCCCAGCACGCACGCGCGCACACACACACGCACACACACACACCCCAAATAAGAGATCGGTGGCTCCGCCCCCCCCCCGGGCCTGGAGGGGCTCAGGGGCTCGGAGCAGGGACCGCCCCGCGCACTGCAGGGACACCGCTGCCGGGTTCGCCCAGGAACCGCTTGTCACTTCATTCTCCCTTCAGTGCCCAGTGCTCACAGCCCCTTTCAAGGAAGGGGCCGCAGACCAGGACGGGAGGCCGAAGGGAGCCGCGCGGTTAGAGCTGCGCACAGACTCCGCGCGGTGGGTCCTGCCTGCGGTCGTAGCGACGGGAGATCGGAAGTGTGGTTCGAGGCCAGCCCGCGCTCTGAGGTGGCCAGACACTACTTCAAATAAGAGGGCGTGGTGCGGTGGGTCCCTGTCATCCCAGCTGCGTGGGAGGCTGGAAGGAAGGTGACGGCCTGAGGCCAGGCCTCCGAGAAACTCAGGACTACCTGAAAACGGCTGGGCTTGCGCCTGGAGTGGTCACCGAGACCCCACGGCCTGGCAAGTGGGCGGCCCAGACTTCACCTCCCAGTCCTACCAGAAAGGACACTGAGTGCTGGCCACTCTCCTCTGCAGTCCTCTGAGAGCTGAGGATCGCAGTTCAAAGCCAGCCCAGGCAGGAAAGCCCCTGAGACTCTTAGCTCCAATTAAATACCTCAGTAAACAAATAAATAGAAATGAAACAGCCGGAAGTGGCCAGGCACCCGTAGGGGCGCGCCAGG
>NC_063180.1:45472190-45505270 GCF_023159225.1 Perognathus longimembris pacificus
GTGGGCTCAGCCCTCCGCGGCCCCGCCCCGCGCGGCCCGGCTCCGGGCGGCGGCGGGGAGGTCACGGGCGGGGGGCGGGGCGCGCGCTCCCGAGGGCGGCGGGCGGGGGCGCGCGCGCGCGCGCGGAGGGGCGGGCGTTCCGGCGGGGCGGGGCGGGGCCGGGGGCAGCCCTTTCCCGGGCGAGGGCGCGGACGGGGGCGGCGTCGCGGTCGCCCTTTTAAGCCGCGGGGGCCGGCGCCTCCCGCCGGCCGAGTCGGTTACAAAGGCAGCCGCGGCTCGCGGAGGCCGCGCGCCCCCCGCCATTTTCCCCCGCCGCGCTCCGACGCGGGCCGCCGCGGCCGCGGGCAAGGCGGAGCCCCGAGAACGCGGCCCGGGCCGGGCCCCGCGGGGGCGGCCGCCGCGCCGGCCCGCCGAGGCCGGACGCTCCGCCCGCCGCCCGCCTCCCGGAGATGAGGGGAAGATGTCGGTGTCCGGGCTCAAGGCCGAGCTGAAGCGCCTGGCGTCCATCTTCGACCCGAGCCACGAGCGGTTCCGCATCGTCAGCTGGAAGCTGGACGAGCTGCACTGCCAGTTCCTGGTGCCGCCGCCGCCCGGCAGCCCGCGCCCGCCGCGCCCGCTCACGCTGCACTGCAACATCACGGTGAGGGGGCCGGGGCCGCGTCCCCCGCCCGGGGCGCCCGGCCGCCGGGCCGCGCCGCGCCGCCCCCGCTCCCCGCGGGAGGCCGCGCCCCCCGCGCCGCCATTGGCCGCCGCCGCGCGGGGGGCGGGGCGCGGGCGGGCCCGGAGGTCACGCGCCCGCGCCGCCATTGGCCGCCGCCGGCCCGGGGGGCGGGGCGAGGGAGGAGCGGGGCGGGAGGCCACGCCCCCGCGCCGCCATTGGCCGCCGCCGGCCCGGGGGCGGGGCGTGGGGAGCGGGGCGGGCGCCGCCCGGGCTCTTCAGCCCCCGGCGGCCCCGCTCCGCGCCCGTTGCCCGGGCAGCCGGCCGCCGCGCCTCGGGGCCCGCGCGGTTTCGCGCTTCCCACCCTCGGAAGCTCTCCGGCTCGCTTGCTCTCCATGGCCACGCCGTGCTTTCCACGGGTGCGGCGGGCGGGCCGCCCCGCGCGAGCCCGGGCCCCGGGCAGCTCCTCCCCTTCCTCCGCCCTGGCCTCAGTTTCCCCGGCTGTTGTCACTCGCGGGGTCACGTGTGCATTTGTTGTTAGAGTTGGTGTTGGAGGGCGCACCCACGCCGGGAAGGGGGTCCCTGCCGGGACGGACGGGGCGTCCCCGGGCCCCTCCCACGGAGCGGGCCGGTGGGGGGGGACTGTGAAGCCCGGTGGCTGGTGGGCGCGGCCGCGGCGTGGAGCCGATGGGCCCGAGGCCGGGGTGGTGGCCGCGGCGCCCCGGGCCGTGCACAGGGGGTGGGGGGTGGGGGTGGGGCGCGACCGCCCGCGTGGCACCGGCCCCGCCTGCCTCAGGCCGGCCTTCCTGCGGAGGTGCGGGGGCCCGGGCCGCGTGCTGGGCCCCTCGAGCCGGCCGGAGGCCAGCGAGGTCAGGACGCGGCTGGAGAAAGCAGGGGCCCGGGCCGGAGATTCTTCCTAATATGGAAAGCAGGAAGCGGTGAGCAGAAGCCCTGGCCCCGTGGTCGGGGCTGGGGCCTTGGTTGGGGCCTTGGGCGGCCTCCAGGGCCTGGGGCCTGGACGGCCAGGCCTGTGGGGTGCAGGGGCCTGGGCGGCCACGATGGCTTGGGGCCTGGGGCCTTGGGCGGCCTCCGGGGCCTGGGGCCTGGACGGCCAGGCCTGTGGGGAGCAGGGGCCTGGGGCGGCCACGATGGCTTGGGGGCCTGGGGCCTTGGGCGGCCTCCGGGGCCTGGGGCCTGGACGGCCAGGCCTGTGGGGTGCAGGGGCCTGGGCGGCCACGATGGCTTGGGGCCTGGGGCCTTGGGCGGCCTCCAGGGCCTGGGGCCTGGACGGCCAGGCCTGTGGGGTGCAGGGGCCTGGGGCGGCCACGATGGCTTGGGGCCTGGGGCCTGGGGCCTTGGGCGGCCTCCATGGCCTGGGGCCTGTGCCGGCCGGGGCGGCCCCTCAGGCCAGCAGGGGTTTGGAGGAGACTGGACTGGACTTGTCGGCAGAGGGCCCCAGGGTTGCTCCGGTGCACTGGGACCGTGTGTCCGCACCTGGACCCGGAGCCGTCCTGTGTGGCGGAGAGTTTTCCCTCCTTCCTGCCGCCTGCCGGTGGGGTTGTTACTGTCATCACTCTGCGTTTGTGTGTGGGGGGGCGGGGCGGTGGGACTTGAACTCAGGACCTGGACGCTGTCCGGTAGCGATTTTTGCTCAGGACTAGGTGTTAGACCACTTGAACCACAGCTCCACTTCCGTTTTTTGGGGTCTACTGGGAGATGAGCGAGTCTCATGGACTTTCCTAGGTGGAGAGGCTTTGAACCGTGGTCCTCAGATCTCCTGAGCAGCCACGGTGACAGGCGGGAGCCACGGGCATCCAGTTTGGGCTGCTGGCATTTCTAATGCCAAGAATACAGGCATGTTATCTCAGCCACATCACCAGCAGCCACCACTGGAGAACCAGGGTGCCACTGATAGGGCCTGTCACAAAGAGTGGAGACGCTGCTGAGTTGGACTTGGGGGGGATCGTGTGTGGGTGCTGTCTGCATCGGGGGGGATCGTGTGTGGGGTGCTGTCTGCAGAGGCTGAGTTGGACTTGGGGGGATCGTGTGTGGGTGCTGTCTGCAGAGGCTGAATTGGACTTGGGGGGGATCGTGTGTGGGTGCTGTCTGCAGAGGCTGAGTTGGACTTGGGGGGATCGTGTGTGGGTGCTGTCTGCAGAGGCTGAGTTGGACTTGGGGGGATCGTGTGTGGGTGCTGTCTGCAGAAGCTCTTAACACGGAGCCACTGGTGAATTGCAACAGACATGAGGAGAAGATAATCGTGGTGGTAGGCGCTTAGTATGAGCGTGTGCTGACTTTGTTATGGAAAACATCACCAACGTGCAACCGTTGCACAGAGGAGAGAAACACTGTGTTTCCAGTCTTGTTTCACCCCTGCCCCATCTTGGATTATTTTGAAAAGGATTCCTCACATATCACTCAGAGTTCAGTCTGTGTCTCTGAGATAATGACTCTAAGCATGGATGACTGTTTTGATGAAATCTTACACAGCTTATTTACGTTGCTTGAAAGGGAAAGAGCAGGGAAAAAATGGTGTTGCATTTCAAGTACCAGGACCTTCTATGGTGTGTGTGTTTCCCCTTCTCTTTCTTCTACCGGGATTTTCTGAAACAGCTTGTAGTTTACTAAAAGAATTAATGAGTTTGATATCTTCTGTGGCTTCTCTTTAGACAGCTAAATAGTTATCTCTTCCACTTGCTAAACCTTGTCTCTCCATGCTTGCTAAGCCTCATTCTTGTAACATTTGATTTGTTTTGTTTTTGTTGCCAGTCCTGGGCCTTGGACTCAGGGCCTGAGCACTGTCCCTGGCTTCTTTTTGCTCAAGGCTAGCACTCTGCCACTTGAGCCACAGTGCCACTTCTGGCTTTCATCTGTATATGTGGTGCTGAGGAATGGAACCCAGGGCTTCATGTATATGAGGCGAGCACTCTACCACTAGGCCATATTCTCAGCCCCTCATTCTTGTAACATTTGAAAGGATGGCACCTGAGTAATTCTGTAAAGACACTGCTCATTTTGCTCAGCTGTTTTTCCTGTGTGGAGTGCCCCTCCTCCCCCCTCCCTGTCACCCCAACTTGTCTCTTGTGTGGTTGGGTGCCCTGCACCCTGCAAGGCTCCCCTTCCTTCCTCAGTTCTTAACCATTTATCTCTGCTTTGGTTTTCTCTCGTTCTCTCTCTCTCTCTTCTGATCCTGGGCCTTGGACTCAGGGCCTGAGCACTGTCCCTGGCTTCTTTTTGCTCAAGGCTAGCACTCTACCACTTGAGCCACAGCGCCGCTTCCAGCTTTTTCTGTGTATGTGGTGCTGAGGAATCGAACCCAGGGCTTCATGCCTGCTAGGCGAGCACTCTACTGCTACATTCCCAGCCCTCTGCTTCTGTTTTTCTAAGTTTTGCTAAAACAGAATCCCCCGCCCCTTTGCCAGTCCTGGGGCTTGAACCCTGGGCCTGTGAGCTGTCCTGAGCTTTTGTGCTCAAGGCTGGCGCTCTACCCCTTGAGCCACAGCGCCGCTTCTGGCTTTGGTGGTTAGTCGGAGATGAGAGTCTCATGGCCTTTCCCACAGGGGCTGGCTTCAAACCAGGATCCTCAGCTCTCAGCCTCCTGAGGGGCTGGCGTTACCGCCATGAGCCACTGGTGCCTGGCTTCTGAAGTTTTTTTTTTTTGTCTAATAATGTCTAATTATGTCGTATGCTTTTTCTGTGTGGCTTGGTAAGCGTCTTGGCTGTGTCTGGGGTGGGGGAGGCGGTGTTGGGTACACGTCTCCTGTGCTCGCTGTCGGCTGCCCATGGCCGTCCGTCCATACTGCTCATTGTATGCGGCTCTCAAGTGGAGCCCTGAAATCGAGATGGCCTTGGGCAGAAACCAGGCTCCCCGCCTCTGCTAGTGCGGCCCCTCCACTGACTAGCTCCCTGTGTGAGCACGAGTCTGAACTGCCTGGAAAACCAGCTGCCTAGGAAGGGGCCGAAGTGCAGAGCGTGCCACGCCGGCACAGGAAGGCGCACGAGCTCGCCCGCGGCCACCGGCTCCGACGGAGGTGAAGCGCCCCGCCGGGATGGAAGCTGCCCTGCCCACGCCCAGGAGCTTGGGTTTTGTCGGGCTTTGTAACTGTGAAGCGCTCTTTTTGAACCTCAAGGAGCCTTTCTTACTTTGGTGTTCTGCGATGCAAACTTAGCTGTTGTTTTTCCATTTTTGGTAAACATATCTAATTGCCAGTCAGTGTTAACAGTTGTGTGGTTGTGTGATCACACGTGCATGAGTGCACACACACACACACACACGTGCAGCTTATTTTTATGGCTTCTTTCCTTAGTCCTTTGGAAATACTTAGCAGAGCCTGGCAACCCCCTCGCTCCTTTTATGGACTTGGCGGTAGCCGGGAACGCTTGGCGGGGAATTGGAATAAAGAGATCTTCCTCAGAAAGTAAATTAGTTGGTAAATGAAAAGTTGATTCTTGTGTTGTCTATATAACGTAAATCATTTTTTCTGCAGGAGTGGCTTTTGGTGGAACATTTTTGTGTAGTTGATTTGCCTTTATTCTATCCAAAAATGTCTCTCCTGCATCAGAAGATCCTGCGTCAAAGTAAGGCGGATGCTGGTGGCCCCCGCCCGTCACCCTCGCTACGGAGAAGGCGGAGGGCCGACGGTGGTGGTTTGAAGTCAGCCTAGGCAGGAAAGTCCATGAGACGTATTTCCAATTAACCACCAAAAAGCCAGAAGTGGAGCTGTGGCTTACGTGGTAGAGCCTCAGCCTTGAGCAAAAAAGGGGCAGTGAGTTCAAGCCCCGAGACCAGCACACAAAAGAAAAAAGTCCATCCAGGAGGGAGAGATTCAGACCTTCAGGGAATCACGGAGCCCGCTCTGTGTCAAACAGTACCGGGCAATGGAGGTACAATAGCACAGCTCATACTGAGCGCCCTGGGGAGCGCGCGCGTGTGTGTGCGCGCGTGTGCGTGCGCGTGCGCGTACGCTCGCGGCCATGCACTGACGCCGTTCCCGGCTCACTGGGGTGACGCCGCGTCTTACTGGGAAATGCTTCACCACGTTCTCGTGGGCGGCCAGGCGGTGCTGATCTCATCCCCCCAAGTGGACTTGGGGGGCCCCGGAAGACAGCGCACTGCCCTTGGGCAGAAGGAGTCCGTGTCTTCCACCCGCCGGCCGAGGGCCTGCCTGTCCTGACCACGCCTTCGTGCCCTTTGAAAGAGGAGGCCTCTTCCCCTGTGCATGGTGTGTGTGCACGTGTGTGTGCATGGGTGGGCGCGTGCTGGTCCTGGGGCTTGAACTCGGGGCCTAGCCACTGCCCCTGACGTTTTTTTTGCTCAGGGCTGGCACTGTACCGCTTTACACAACAGCTCTGCTCTGGCTCCGTGATAGCTCACGGGAGATGAGAGTCTCGTGGGCTTTTCTGCCTGGGCCACGGTCCTCAGATCTCAGCCTCCTGAGCAGCTAGGATTCTAGGCACGAGCCGCAGTGCCTGGCTGGGTGGTGTGTTTTGTGCAACTTAGATCTGGAAAAGGATACTAGCAGATAGGTACTCAGGCCAGCGGGTTCTCGGGCTTCTGAGTTAGGTCACCTCTGCTGAGGAGAAGCATTATCGCCGCGGGGGGCGCACCCCTTTGTGACAGCGGTCTGCCAACGCTCCTGGAGATCATTCTGGCAGGGGGTTCCTGCTGGGTCTCTGAAACAGCCTGGGGGCAGAGTCCGTCTCTCTCTACTTGAGCCCCCCCACTCCATTTGCCTGGCTCCACCCACCCGGGAATGGATGGGTGGGAGCCTTTGTGCTTTTTCAGGTTTTGTGCTAGTTCTGGGCCTTGGACTCAGGGCCTGAGCACTGTCCCTGGCTTCTTTTTGCTCAAGGCTAGCACTCTGCCACTTGAGCCACAGCGCCCCTTCTGGCCATTTTCTATATATGTGGTGCTGGGGAATCAAACCCAGGGCTTCATGTATACGAGGCAAGCACTCTTGCCATGAGGCCAGGGAGGGCCCAGCCCTCCCTGTTTTATTGTGCTACTTTGTATCCCCTGGTAAATGTTACAGGGTTCCACACTTACCCTGTTCCTTGGTGGTTGGGCTTAGCTGTATGTCCAGGTTGGTGTGTGTGTCCGTGTGTCTAACCCTCTGTCTCTGCCACAGGAATCGTACCCATCTTCCTCCCCAATATGGTTTGTGGACTCCGATGACCCAAATCTAACATCAGTTTTGGAACATCTAGAAGAAAACAAGAGCAACAATTCGGTGAGAAAAGGAGCCAGACTATTTTTTCCCTTTCTTATCATATATAGAAATTAAGTGTGAAGAGGTAATATAATATCAGAGGGGTTAACAACCAGGCGATTGTTTAGTTTGCTGCTTGTTTTAAAATTCAAGTTCTGCCTGAAGCCTGGTGTCTCTCCTCTCACTCTCACGTGTACACATGCGCGCGCACACACACATACACACACACATAACCTTGATGTAGGTGGGGAATTAGGGATTCCTTTCCCCTGCATTCTCACCATTGAGCCAAGTCAGCCTGGCAACAGCCCATCCCCCGCGCAGCCCTGCGCTCAGCTCAGTCCCCAGGACCCCTGAGAAAAAGAACCCCCCGGTGCCTGCGGCTCCCGCTGGCTCCCGCTGCAATCCCGGCGACTCAGGGGGCTAGGGTCTGGGGGTCCACTCAGGTGGCTGGGGTCTGGGGATCCACTCAGGTGGCTGGGGTCTGGGGGTCCACTCAGGTGGCTGGGGTCTGGGGATCCACTCAGGTGGCTGGGGTCTGGGGATCCACTCAGGTGGCTGGGGTCTGGGGATCCACTCAGGTGGCTGGGGTCTGGGGGTCCACTCAGGTGGCTGGGGTCTGGGGGGTCCACTCAGGTGGCTGGGGTCTGGGGGGGTCCACTCAGGTGGCTGGGGTCTGGGGGGGTCGCAGTTTCAAGCCTGGCTCAGTAAACTGCCAGACAAGCCGGAAGTGGAGGTGTGCCTCGAGGGGTGGAGCAAGCAAAAAGTTGCTCAGGGATGGTGCCCAGAGCTCAAGCCCCAGAACCGACACACACACACACACACACACACACACACACACACACACAGAGAGAGAAAGGTATGTGAAACTAGGAATTACCTTTGAAGCTTTCCATTTAACATATTGGGCCTTGGGTAAATAAAAGGAGGAAGTCACTGTGAAAAGGTATATGTTTTCCCACTTGATGAACATGGAAAAAAAATGTCTTTGTAAATAAACTTCTAAGTGTCCACTGTGAGAAAACTAATAAATAAGACAAAAAAGAAAGTTGAAATCTCCCATGATTCTCGTACCTCATCTGACCACTGTTTCCTATTGTCTTCCCTTTTTTTCCTTGTTAATAAAATATATATCCTTATATAGGTTTGAGTAGCTATGGTTCTATTTTATATAGTTTAATAGCTTTTTGAATGTTATTGTGTTATTTCCTATGAAGTCATAAAGTTATTACCAAGAAAAAAAGATCATTTGATTTGGAGGCATTGTGATTGTAAAAGTCAAGGAGCCAGTTGGAGAAAACGTTTTTTTAGTGGTTCTGGAAGTGACCACATAGCAGCTCCTGCCCACTAGGCAAGTAAGTGCTGTGCCATGGAGCCAGGCCCCCCAGCTGTTCTCAAAGTGGCCTGTTAAAGTCTGTCTTAGGGGCTGGGAACATGACCTAGTGGTAGAGTGCTTGCCTTGCATACCTGAAGCCCTGGGTTCGACTCCTCAGCACCACATACACAGAGAAAGACAGTGGCGCTGTGGCTCAGGTGGCAGAGTGCTAGCCTTGAGCAAGAAAGAAGCCAGGGACAGCGCTCATGCCCTGAGTTCAAACCCCAGGACTGGCAAGGGGCAGGGGGGAACAATCACAGGACTGTTTCCAAATTTCAAGTAGAAAATATAATCGTTTTTTATTGTATGGACAATTGTAATAAAAGAAAATCTAGACTAAGCTTAGACGTACAGGGTTTATATCAGGAAAATTATGAACTTTTGTTAAGCAGAATGAGAAACTAGGACTCTGAGTTACTGCGTGGGGAGCTCCATGTGATAAATAGGCTCAGTTATGTTCATGTTTTCATCGTAGTTTATAATCCAAATGCAGTGCTAGTGAAAATCTCACCGGATTTAGTTCTGGAACTCAAGGGAATGTTTCTCAAGTTTGTTTAGTTTTTTTTTTTTGTTGTTGTTCTTTTCCTCGTGCTGGGAATTGAAGCCAGCGTGAGGAAGTCTTTGGGCAGGTAGGTGCCTGTCACTGAACTGTCCCAGCTCCTCAAAGAAAAGCAAACAGGCTGGGCCCTGGTGGCTCAAGTCTGTCATCCCAGCTGCTCGGGAGGCTGAGATCTGAGGATCGCAGTTCAAAGCCAGCCAGGGCAGGAAACTGTGAGACGCTCATCTCCAATGAACCGTCAGAACACTGGGGGTGGGGCGGCGGCCTTGAGCCGAGGAGCTGGGGGACGCGCCCGGGCCGAGTTCACCTTGACCCTGACCGGTTCTCACAGTCGAGCGTCTAGAGACAAGCCGTGAGTGCTGCCGTCCTTGTTGCACTAAAGCTGATGCGCTTGTCCTGTCCAGTGCGCCCGCCCAGCCCCCACGCGGCCCCGTGGGGAGCACGTTCACAGCTGACTGCCCTCGTGGGAACGTTTATTACCTAGTGTCCATCACTAAAGAGTTGGCTAAATAAAAGCAGTGGTAATGTCGTTCTATCGGTTGTGGTTCGCGTGGAGCGCAGCGCGGAGCGCGTGCAGAGCCGGGCGTGGGGAGCGGCCGCGGGGCAGCGCGGTGAACCCTGGCGCCCGCTGGTCTACCTGCGCTCCTCCCTGGTTGGAGATAGGAAGCCGCCAGTGGAACGCAGGCAGTGCTTGGAAATGGTGGCTGGCTTCCGTGGGGGCCGTGGCACGTGGGCGAGCAGAGGATGGCGAGACCGCAGGGCCTCCCTGACCCGGCCCCTGCCCTCGTCTCCCCCAGGCCCCTGGCCGAGGCTGTGGGACCCCCCCTCCCCCCCGCCCCACCTCAGACCCGAGCACGGCTGGAAACCCCTGCGGTGTGCCACGCGTGTGAGCCCGCGGCGTGGCCCTGGTTTGTGGGTGTGAGTGGGACGGAGGGGGTCACGGAGCTGCTCACCTGCGGCCCACTGCGCCGCCGCCACCTTTTTTCTTTTTTTTTGCCAGTCCTGGGGCTTGGACTCAGCAGGGCCTGAGCACCGTCCCTGGCTTCTTCCCGCTCAAGGCCAGCACTCTGCCACCCGAGCCACGGCGCCACCTCCGACGTGCTGGAAGTTGATTGGAGATGAGAGTCTCACAGGCTTAACCTGCCAGGGCTGGCTTTGAACCGCGATCCTCAGATCTCAGCCTCCTGAGTAGCTGGGAGGACAGACGTCGGCTCCGGCACCTGGCTCTCTTGTTCTCTTGTTTAAACAGTATTATATTAGCAGCCCTTGAAACCGCCTTAGACTGTCGCCGTCCTTGTAGGCCTCGGGCGCGGGAAAGGCGCCGTCCGCCTCCCGCGGATTGGTGCGGTAGACGGCGCGTTCTCCAGTGTCTTCCGGGGGCTCCTGACATGGCGCTTATTTTCTGCCGTGTGTTTTGCAGCTTCGCCAGCAGTTGAAGTGGCTGATCTGTGAGCTCTGCCGATTGTACCGCCTTCCCCAGCACCTGGACGTGGAGATGCTGGACGAGCCCCTCCCCGCGGGCCAGGTAACGTGCCGCCGCCGGCCGCCGAAGCCAAGGGCCCCGCGGGCGCCATGCTTCCTCTCCCCATCCTCACACAACTTCACTTAGAGCCGCGAGGCTTGGGCGTGCCTGTGGTGTCGCTGTGCGTCAGTGTCGGTAGGCCCTAGAAATAACCTTGGCCTTCCCTGCAGCTGCTTCTGTCTCCGTGAGAGCCCCACTGCCCCCCAACCCTGGGGTGTTGGTTTCCACGGTGTTCCCCACCCTCTTCACCTGAAGTCCACCTGCCCCAAACGTGGTTCCCACGCATCGGGAATGTCCCCGCCCCTCCCCCCACCCCACGGTTCACCCCACGGTTCAGCCCACCTACACCTGCGCCTGTCCTGAAGCCCCTCTTCCCACCCTCGCTCCGGAACAGCCTTTTCTTGGCAGTGTCTTCCGGGGTGAGTCTTGGTCCGCGGTCCCTCCCTCTCTCCGGCACCCCCGGGGGGGGGGGGGCGGCGGCCCTGGGCCCGGGAGGAGGCCCCCGTCACTCCGGGGGCTCTCTTGTCTGATCGGGAGTGGAACGCGTGGCCTCCTGGATCCTTGGCTTAGAGCTCGCTCCGCTGTGTGCGAGTGAGCGTGTTGCAAGGAGAAGCCCGAGGAGGAAGGGAGAATGCGCGTGCGTGGAGAAGCCACAGCCCACACAACAGTGGCTTTGCGTCTTGGTCCTGCTGATCGATCATCTGCTTCCGCCGTGGGCTGACCCCTCGTCACTCTGTGCCTGGGTGTGGGTGTGTGCGCGTGTACCTGGGTGTGTGCGTGTGTACCTGGGTGTGTGCGCGTGTACCTGGGTATGTGCGCGTGTACCTGGGTGTGTGCGCGTGTACCTGGGTGTGGGTGTGTGTGCGTGTACCTGGGTGTGTGTGCGTGTACCTGGGTGCGTGTGCGTGTACCTGGGTGTGTGAGTGTGTGTACGTGTGTGGGTGCATGCCCGTGTGTGGGTGCGTGTGTGTGCCTGTGTGTACCTGCGTGCCTGTGTGTCCGTGCCTGTATCTGGGTGTGCACGGACGTGCGTACATGTGTATGTCTGTGCCCGTGTGCGCGTGCGTGCACGTGTGTCGGGCTCCTGGGTGTTGATTGCCCCCCTTGTGTTACAGGACGACGTCTGCCGTCTTAGGTGGACGTAGAACATGGTTTCTGGGTTAGATAACAAAGTGCCCTCACTGCATCACCTTGCATTCCCGCAATGGGCGTCGTTGGAGTGGGAATGATAACGGTTTTATTTCTGGATTTCTTTTCTCTTCTCTTGAGGTTGTGATTTATTTTGCTCTTTGGTGGTTAATTGGAGATAGTCTCACAGCCGTGCGTGCGTGGCTGGCTCTGAACCGTGGTCCTCAGGCCTCAGCCTCCTGAGTAGCCCTGGGCGGGCGGGGGGGGGGGCCCTTCCTCCTCCGTGTGCGCGCTTAATGGACAGCGAGTGTCTAGACGCCTGTCGTACGTGTCCCGCGTCCTTTCTCGTTCTTCAGCCATGGGGAAGGGCTTGTTCACGCTCATCTTCGTGAACATAGTCATCCAGCTCTGTGAGGGGCACTGGCCCTCTGCTCTGCTTTCCGCCTTGGTTTCTCCCTTTCCTCTCTCTAGAATCTTTTTTTTTTTTTTTGTGCCAGTCCTGGGGCTTGAACTCTGGTCCTGGGCGTTGACCTGAGCAGCTTTTGCTCAAGGCCAGCGCTCTGCTGCCTGGGCCACAGCGCCACTCCCGGCTTTTCCCGCAATGACCAGCGTCTCCTGGGCTTGTTGTGTTCCGGAAGCTGCCGCAGCTGGACGTGAAAGCTTCTCCTGAAGCCCATCAGCGTTGTGGTTCATCTGCAGCGAGTTGAGTTCTGTGGAGCCATGGCTGGTGGTAGATAGCATATTTTCAAAAAGAAAATGGACTCTTGACTGTGATGATTATTTTCAGCTTTTTTTTGGGGGGGGGGAGGGAGGGAGGGCTACTGGGGCTTAAACTCTGGGCCAGGGCACTGTTCGTTAGCCTTCTCTCTCAAGGCTGGTACTCTGCCCGTTGAACCACAGCTTCATTTCTGGCTTGTTGCTGCTTAATTGGAGACAAGAGTCTCGTGGACTTTTCTGTAGGGGCTGGCTTTGAACTGTGATCCTCAGATCTTAGCCTCTTGAGGAGTTAGGACTCCCAGTGTGAACTACCAGCACCCAGCATATTTTCATTTAGTTTTACAAAGCTTCTGTTCCTTTATCACATGTCTGAGTTTTAAAAATGTAAAGATTAATGCATATCAAGTCAAAAAGGTTGATACCTGGGTTGGGAATGTGGCCTAGTGGTGGAGCGCTCGCCTAGCATGCATGAAGCCCTGAGTTCGATTCCTCAGCACCACATACACTGAAAAAGCCAGAAGTGGTGCTGTGGCTCACGTGGCAGAGTGCTAGCCTTGAGCACAGAGAGGCTCAGAGACTGCTCAGGCCCTGAGTTCAAGTGCTAGAACCAGCGCTTCCCCACCCCCCCAAATAAAAGGTTGACATTTCAGGGGTCAGTTTGGCGTGTTCATTATAAACAGAGCTATGTAACTATATGAGTAAAATTTTCATATTTTTAAATTGTTTAAAGTGTCTTCACTTTTCTTAATATATGACAAGTAGCCTTTATTCCTAAGGCATCTATTACTTTGAGTTATGTAGGATGATTCTTGCCAGGCAGCAGGGGCTCCCGCCTGTCCTCCCAGCTACTCAGGAAGCTGAGATCCGAGGCTCATGGTTCAAAGCCAGCCTGGGCAGGAAAGGCCAAGAGACTCTTATTTCCATTTGACCACAAAAAAAGCTAGGAGTGAAGCTGTGGTTTAAGTGGTAGAGTGCCAGCTTTGAGTGAAAAAAGCTCAAGGGCAGCAGCATCCAGACCTTGAGTTCAAGCCCCAGGACTGAGGCAGAAAACAAAGGAAACCACAGCAGTGCGAGCAGGTAGATTCCTTCTTAAGAAGCTGGCAGGTGTTATCTGGAGTTAAAAGTAAGTGTTCAGCTTTCAGCAGGCCGCCGCCAGCCGCGCTGCAGTGGGTGGTTCACAGCTGGTCCCCAAGCTTTGCGAGCAGCTTCTGGTCTACTGTGGTGCGTGGACGGCGTGCACTGTGGTGTGGACGGCGTGCACCGTGGTGCGTGGACGGCGTGCACCGTGGTGTGTGGACGGCGTGCACTGGTGTGGACGGCGTGCACCGTGGTGTGTGGACGGCGTGCACTGGTGGCGTGGACGGCGTGCACCGTGGTGTGTGGCTGGCGTGTATAGTGGCGTGTGGACGGCGTGCACCGTGGTGTGTGGCTGGCGTGTATAGTGGCGTGTGGACGGCGTGCACTGTGGTGTGTGGCTGGCGTGTATAGTGGCGTGTGGACGGTGTGCACTGTGGCGTGTGGACGGCGTGCACCGTGGTGTGTGGCTGGCGTGTATAGTGGCGTGTGGACGGTGTGCACTGTGGTGTGTGGACGGCGTGCACTGGTGGCGTGGACGGCGTGCACTGTGGTGTGTGGACGGCGTGCACCGTGGTGTGTGGCTGGCGTGTATAGTGGCGTGTGGACGGCGTGCACTGTGGTGGCGTGGACGTCGTGCACCGTGGTGTGTGGCTGGCGTGTATAGTGGCGTGTGGACGGCGTGCACCGTGGTGTGTGGCTGGCGTGTATAGTGGCGTGTGGACGGCGTGCACCGTGGTGTGTGGCTGGCGTGTATAGTGGTGCGTAGGCGGCGTGCACTGTGGTGGCGTGTGGACGGCGTGCACTGTGGTGTGTGGCTGGCGTGTATAGTGGCGTGTGGACGGCGTGCACTGTGGTGGCGTGGACGGCGTGCACCGTGGTGTGTGGCTGGCGTGTATAGTGGCGTGTGGACGGCGTGCACTGTGGTGGCGTGGACGTCGTGCACCGTGGTGTGTGGCTGGCGTGTATAGTGGCGTGTGGACGGCGTGCACCGTGGTGTGTGGCTGGCGTGTATAGTGGCGTGTGGACGGCGTGCACCGTGGTGTGTGGCTGGCGTGTATAGTGGTGCGTAGGCGGCGTGCACTGTGGTGGCGTGTGGACGGCGTGCACTGTGGTGTGTGGCTGGCGTGTATAGTGGCGTGTGGACGGCGTGCACTGTGGTGGCGTGGACGGCGTGCACCGTGGTGTGTGGCTGGCGTGTATAGTGGCGTGTGGACGGCGTGCACCGTGGTGTGTGGCTGGCGTGTATAGTGGCGTGTGGACGGCGTGCACCGTGGTGTGTGGCTGGCGTGTATAGTGGCGTGTGGACGGCGTGCACTGTGGTGGTGTGGACGGCGTGCACCGTGGTGTGTGGCTGGCGTGTATAGTGGTGCGTAGGCGGCGTGCACTGTGGTGGTGTGGACGGCGTGCACCGTGGTGTGTGGCTGGCGTGTATAGTGGTGCGTAGGCGGCGTGCACTGTGGTGGCGTGGACGGCGTGCACCGTGGCGTGTGGCTGGCGTGTAGCCCTGGCAGCTGTTTTCTGTTTCAGAATGGAGCACCGGAAGAGGAGCCCTCAGAAGAGGAGGAGGAGGAGGAGATGGCGG
The DNA here is from genome assembly GCF_023159225.1 of Perognathus longimembris pacificus. Classification (NCBI taxonomy): domain Eukaryota; kingdom Metazoa; phylum Chordata; class Mammalia; order Rodentia; family Heteromyidae; genus Perognathus; species Perognathus longimembris. The sequence continues at coordinate 45,487,018 of NC_063180.1, forward strand.
AAGTAGGTATTTATGTAGCAGTCACAGTTGACAGACATCTTCCTCTCCTGGGGTTTGAACTCAGGGCCTGCTTGCTGTCCTTGTAGCTTTTTCTCAGTAGCTTCCGGGGGATGAGGGTCTCGTGGGCTCTCCTGCCTGAGGTGGCTTAGAACCGCGATCCTCAGCGCGCAGCCTCCCGAGTAGCCGGATGCCGGGGGAGCCGCCGCCGCTCCTGTCTCCTTGTCGCTAATGTGCTTGGGGAAGAGCAGATGGAAAGGTATCTGACTTCTGAATCCCTGCTCTTCCTCTAGCTAATGATAACCCTTTGACCTCTGTGGGTTTGATTTTCCAGAAAATAAGAGCTCTTCACAACAATTAGCATTCCAATTTTATTTACGTGGAAGCGGCTAGCCTTGAGCTGAAGAGCCCAGGGACAGCGCCCAGACCCAAAACATTCTATTCACATTTCATAGTCGAGCTGAAGTAAAAGTAAGTTGGAAGAATTAGGGCTGCCACACCGCTGCTTTGGCCTGTGTGTGCGTAGCGCCGGTGTTGCGGGGGGCAGAGGGGGGGGCGCCCTCGGTTCCCTCGGTTGGCTGAGTGTCACCCCAGGGCTTTTCCCCCGATCCTTTGCTGGCCGATGGAGGACTAGACCTGTCTGTCTGCCACTTTGGTGTTGTGGGTCATGACAGTGTTGAAGAAGAGACCAGGCAAGTGAGAACGAGCAAGAGAACCAGAACCAGAACAGGAGTGACAGCTTGCCCCAAGACTTGGACAGTGCCTGCCTAGCAGGCAGAACGCACTGAGGAGCCAGCTGCACCCTCTCCCTGACTGGGGAAGGGATGGGGGGGGGCGCTGAATTTTAGAATATAAGGTAATTATACCACAATCCAGACATTATCCACTCAAGTCGTGCACAAGCAATCTCCAGCTGAAAGCTGGCGGGTGGCTGAAATCTCCACCAAATCTTTGCCCCAGATATATATCTCAGCGAGAAATCTCTGAATTCATACAGAAACAAGGACCAGGCCACCCTCAAGAAATCAGTGACTTCCCAGTGGAGGAAGAAAGAAAGCTCAGTAAACCCACAAAGTGAAATAAATGAGGTGGTGTCTAAACACGTGAGCGACCTGGAGGATCCAAGCAAGAGAATTGAGATAGCAGCTAGAGGGCAGAAACAGCGAAGGCTCAGTGTAGAAGTTCCCCGTCCCTGTTCCTGTGCCCTTTCTCTTCAGTCAAGAAAAGTGGGCTGGGATGTAGCTCAGTGGCAAAGCGCTTGCCTAGCAAGTGCAATGTCCTGGGTTCGATCCCCAGGACCAAAAAAGAAAAGACAAAAAAATACAGTTAAAAAAACAAATAAAGAACGTATAAAGTCACGTGAACAAGCCGATGGTTTCCCTCTTTTTGCAGGATATCGAAGACTTGGATCACTATGAGATGAAGGAAGAAGAGCTTAGAAATGGGAAAATGGCAGAGGATGAAGGAATTGAAAAAGAAAATTTAGCAATATTAGAGAAAATTAGGAAAACTCAAAGGCAAGACCACTTAAATGTAAGTGGGTGGGAGTCTCGAGCCCCGATGTGTGTGTGTGTGTGTGTCTGTGTGTGTGTGAGTGTGACTCTGGGCATCTCGTTAGGACTCCCATCGGTCTGGAGCTGGTGGCTCGTGCCTAGAAATCTGCAGCTCCAGTAGGGTAGAAAGCAGGAGGGTTGAGGGGCCGAGCCAGAGCGCAAGCCCCAGCAGGAGGGAGGGGTGGGGTAGGAAGGGGGCGGTGCAGGTGGGGGGGGTGGGGGGGTGGAGACGGACCGTCCACACCCGTCACCTCGGCCCTTGTGAGTCACCAGCTCCTCTGAAACCCAAAGCAGAAGCCAGCCGCCAAGCCAGCTATGACCCCTTTCCCTCCCGGGGGTGGGCCTGGTGCCCAGGCAGGCCTCCCGCCCTCCGCCCTCCCCCTCGCCCCTCTGAGGCGGGCCTGTGCTTTGTCCTGCCGGGATCAGCCAGAAGGAACCTTGTCGGTGAGGATGTCAGGACGAGGGGTCTGAGCCAGGGCCCGGGCCACCGGGGTCCCCCATCGCAGCTCCCCAGGGGCTGGGATTACAGGCGTGCGCCCGGGGTCCCCCATCGCAGCTCCCCAGGGGCTGGGATTACAGGCGTGCGCCCGGGGTCCCCCATCTCAGCTCCCCAGGGGCTGGGATTACAGGCGTGCGCCCGGGGTCCCCCATCGCAGCTCCCCAGGGGCTGGGATTACAGGCGTGCGCCCGGGGTCCCCCATCGCAGCTCCCCAGGGGCTGGGATTACAGGCGTGCGCCCGGGGTCCCCCATCTCAGCTCCCGAGGGGCTGGGATTACAGGCCTGCGCCCGGGGTCCCCCATCGCAGCTCCCCAGGGGCTGGGATTACAGGCGTGCGCACCCGGGCCCGCCCTGTTTTGCCTTCTTGAGGTTGAGTGCTGCTCTGGTTTCACAAAGTCATTGTAAACTTTTATGGCTAACCGATGTAAATACCTTAACTCTTTCTGTTCTTGCCTCAGTGGACTTTGTCAACCCCAAGTCTCTTGTTTCAGGGTGCAGTGTGCGGTTCAGTGCAAGCCTCAGATAGACTCATGAAAGAACTCAGGGACATATACCGATCGCAGAGCTACAAGTCAGGTAAGGGGCACTGGGCTCTTGTGCCCTCCTGGGAGTGTCCTTTCTTATTATGGAACTGGATAGAGTGTTCCAGAAGATACAGGAGGTAGAATGAGATGAGTTTGTTTTTTCGGGTTTTTTAAGTAAATTGTATTGATATCTCCCACATATGTAGTGTGTGTATCTGTGTGTGCGTGTGTCTCACACTTCTTTTTGATTGGGATTTAATGTCCATGATTTTTATCTCCTGGCAAAAGTATGAGTAATGCTGTTTTGTGGGATAAGGTGAGTCTAATTCATTGGATAAGGAAAAGAAGCACTGCTAAGTTGATTAAAAGACAAACCAGCGTCATCAGCTCTCACTGGGTGGGATGGGTCATGCTTCTGGTTCTTTCTCCCCGGTGACAGTCGGTATCGTGAGACCTTCAATAGCGGTTAACTTGTTGAGCTTGTTTGGAAAAATAGCATCGTGACACAGTCACACCTGCTTCGGGTGATGGAGTAAAGGTATTAGAATCGCATAAAAGCAGTGACAACCCATCCAAGAATGCAGGATGGGCCCGCCGGCTGTCCCGATAGCTTTCTGCGTGGGAACTCGAGTGGCTCCTCTGTGGAAGCGGGGATGGGGCCGGGGCCGGGGGCGGAGGCGGAGGCCGGGGGCGGAGGCCGGGGCGGGGGCGGAGGCCGGCCTGGCCCGCACCCAGCCCCGGGTTCCCCGCCTCAGCTCCGCACACAGAACAGGCCAGAGGGGCTCAGGCGGCAGGGTGCCGGCCTGGAGCCGAAGAAGCCGGGGCGGCGCCCGGCCCCGAGTTCAAGGCCCAAAGCGTGGGCTCCTGGAGCTGAGCGCTTGGAGGCGGATTTGTCTCTGCGGTGTTGACATTAGCGAGGGCGAATAGGCAGGCACGGGGCGGGAGGTTCCCGGCCGCGGGCCGGAGCAGCGGGCCGGAGCAGGCGGGGGCGACGGGAGTGACGCGCGTGTCTGCACAGGGGCCTACTCGGTGGAGCTCATCAACGACAGCCTGTACAACTGGCACGTGAAGCTGCGCAAGTGAGCCGGCGCCCCGGGCCCCGCCCCCTGCCATCCGGGCCCCGCCCCCTGCCACACTGCCCGGGCCCCGCCCCCGGCCACACTGCCCCGGGCCCCGCCCTCTGCGCCCCGGGCCCCGCCCCCTGCGCCCCGGGTCCCGCCCCTGCCACACTGCCCGGGCCCCGTCCCCTGCCACACTGCCCGGGCCCCGCCCCCTGCCACACTGCCCGGGCCCCGCCCCCGGCCACACTGCCCAGGCCCCGCCCCCGGCCACACTGCCCGGGCCCCGCCCCCTGCCACACTGCCCGGGCCCCGCCCCCGGCCACACGGGCCCCGTCCCCCGCCCCGGGTTCCTGTGGAAATCCTTCTGGGGTTATTAAAACCAGCCCTCCCCCCCTCCCCTCCCTCTCCCTCCCCCTTCTTTCCTCCTCTCTTCCCCTCCCCTCTCCCGGCTTGCACTGGCGCTGCAGAGCCCCCTCCACGCGTGGCTTTGGCAGCTTCATTGGAGATGAGTCTCGCCCACCTTGCTGCCGGCCCTGGCTCTCAACTCGGTCCCGGAGCCCAGCGCCCAGCGGCTTGAGCTCTGGCTGAGGCCTGGCTGCCGCCGCGGGGCGTGCCCGGGACTGGGGCCCCCTGGGTGGCGCCTGCCTGTGCGGCCGCGCTCGTGCGGGGCGCCCCGCTTTTCTGCGGGGCGCGCAGTGTTTGGAAGCGTGGTTGCGTTTCCCGTTTTTCACGTGTCTGGTTTTGGAAGGATGCTGACCCGCAGCTTGCGGGCGCGGGCGTTGCGGGTGCGGCCCGGTGGCGGGCGGCAGGCGCTCCTGGGCTGTGGAGCCCCCGGCTCGCCGGCCTGAACGGGCTTGTGTTTTGCCGTCCTAGGGTCGACCCCGACAGCCCTCTGCACAGCGACCTTCAGATCCTCAAGGAAAAAGAAGGCATCGAACACATTCTGCTCTGCTTCTCTTTCAAGGTGAGCAGTGGGAAGGGGATTGACGGCCTCGAACGCGAGCGTGTCCTTCTGCCAGCGGCTTTGGAAGAGAGCTGGGCATTATCCGCACATCCGATAGATCAGAACTTCCCCCAACCGAGTGCCAGCACACACACACAGGCCTGCATGTGTGTATAATAGCGGTGTCTATCTAGATACGCACACACACACGCACACAGACACACAGACAGGTGTATCCAGGATAGCACTGTTTACTATACCCCAAAGCCCCTGTTCCAATGACATGGAGCATGTAGTGTTCATAAAGCAGGCCGTAGCTGTGTGCATCAGGAGAGGTGAATGGTTTTTCAGTTCTGGGATTTGAACTTGGGGCCGTTGGAACCATACCCTCATTCCTTCGTGCTTTAGCTCATTTGCTATCTGGACTCTTGCATTTCTGCACAAGATGGCCGCTCGGGTCGGTTTGTTTTTTGAGGTAGTGTGGCTGGCTTTTCTCGCCCCCGCTGGTCTTGAACCCGGGTCCTCCCACCTCTGCCTCCTGCGGCCGCCGCCCCACCACCACCTTCTTTTTTTTTTTTTTTTTTTTTTGGCCAGTCCTGGGGCTTGGACTCAGGGCCTGAGCACTGTCCCTGGCTTCCTTTTGCTCAAGGCTAGCACTCTGCCACTTGAGCCACAGCGCCGCTTCTGGCCGTTTTCTGTATATGTGGTGCTGGGGAATCAAACCTAGGGCCTCGTGTATCCGAGGCAGGCACTCTTGCCACTAGGCTATATCCCCAGCCCCCCCACCACCTTCTTGAAATAGCCCAGAAGTCCGTGTTTCCTCTCCCACTGTCCCTGTTCTGTCGGCTGCTGTCTTCGGCGAGCGCAAGTGGCATCTGCTGGCTGAGGTCGCCGGTTCACTCTGGCTGACTCTTGTGGGGTAGCTCATGAAAAGCCCAGGCGGACGATCAACAGCTGAACCCCTCGAGCCGGACGCCCCCAGAGCTCGGGAAGGGACTGTGCTTTTCGTCTGAGAAGCCTCCACTCTTTTTTTTTTTTTTTGGCCAGTCCTGGGCCTTGGACTCAGGGCCTGAGCACTGTCCCTGGCTTCTTCCCGCTCAAGGCTAGCACTCTGCCACTTGAGCCACAGCACCGCTTCTGGCCGTTTTCTGTATATGTGGTGGTGGGGAATCGAACCCAGGGCCTCGTGTATCCGAGGCAGGCACTCTTGCCACTAGGCTATATCCCCAGCCCCGCTTTCTAGGTTATTTTAAAATCCGCTCCATAGTACAATGTTGAGGGTGTTCCTAAAATGAATGAAACTTGTGCTTTCTAGGATAACTTCCCATTCGATCCTCCCTTTGTTCGAGTGGTCTTTCCCGTCCTCTCCGGAGGGTAAGTTGAAGTGATTAATTTTCTTTCAGATGTTAAGTGTGCATCGGAATCACGAGGAGAGCCAGTTCAATGGTGGCGGGCGCGTATTCAGGGCTGGGTTTGGGGCCCGTTGTCAGAGTCATTGCTATGAACCGTTGATTTGTTCCTGGCAGTTTCCAGTGGTTCCTACTTGTATGCTTATCATTTAAAAATGGAGTGTCACTAGGCACTGGTAGCTCACGCCGGCCATCCTGGCTGCTCAGGAGACTGAGATCTGAGGGTCCTGGTTCAAAGCCAAGCCTAGGCAGGAAAGTCCGTGAAACTCTTTTATCTGTCATAAATTACAAAACAAAACAAAAAGTAGATGTGGCGCTGTGGCTCAAGTGGTCAGGTGGTAGCCGTGAGTAAAAGCAGCTCAGGGGCAGCGCCCAGGCCCCCCATCCAACACCAACCAAGCCCTCCGCGATTTGACGGGGTGGAGGCGCATGCCAGCAGTCCTGGTACTTGGGAGATGGAGGCAAGAAGATGGCGAGTTCAGGGCCAGACCGGGGTCTGCGTGCGTGCGTGCGTGCGTGTGTGTGTGTGTGTGTGTGTAATGCCCACCTACCGACCCTCCATCCATCGTCTCATAAAAAGAGTGTTTCTCGAGCGGGAATTGTGGTTGGGGATTTCGGGGACGTCGTGCTCTGACCCTTGCTTGCCCGCGCTCGGCTGGGCCGGGCATTGCGAACACCCTGGAATCGCCTGCCCGGGAGCCCCAGTTCCCTCTGCAGATCATAGTTGTCAGGTCTGGTTTTCCTCAGTTTCCCCTCACTTCTCGTAAAGGGCCGTGGAGTCGCAGAATGTTCCTGGGCTTGGCTGCTTGTGGGGGACCATGGTGTGGTGATGCGCATCGAAAGGTGGGGTCCTTCTGATGATGGTGACAATGGCGTTTAAGTTCAAAGCACCCACGGTGGGCGCCGCGCCGTGGCCCACGCCTATCCTTTCAAGGTTCAACGCCAGCCCTGGCAGGACTCTCCTCTCCAAGGAAGCATCCAGAACGCTGCAAGTGGAGCTCGGGCTTAAGTGGTAGCAAAAAAGCTCAGGGGCGACGCCAGGTGCCCCCAAAAGAAGGATGGGGGCCTGAAACAGCATCAGGGTCCCGGCTCTCCGTGCCCATCTCTGCCGCGTGGGCACCTGTGTCCCGCAGTGGGGGAGGGGGTGGGGGAGGGGGTCCCCGGCTCTCCGTGCCCATCTCTGCCGCGTGGGCACCTGTGTCTCGCAGTGGGGGAGGGGGTGGGGGAGGGGTGGGAGGGTCCCGGCTCTCCGTGCCCATCTGTGGGCACCTGTGTCCCGCAGTGGGGGAGGGGTGGGAGGGTCCCGGCTCTCCGTGCCCATCTGTGGGCACCTGTGTCCTGCAGTGGGGGAGGGGGTGGGGGAGGGGGGTCCCCGGCTCTCCGTGCCCATCTTCGCCGCGTGGGCACCTGTGTCCCGCAGTGGGGGAGGGGGTGGGGGAGGGGGTGGGGGAGGGGGGGTCCCTGGCTCTTTGTGCCCATCTCTGCCGCGTGGGCACCTGTGTCCCGCAGTGGGGGAGGGGGGTGGGGGAGGGGGTGGGGGAGGGGGGGGTCCCCGGCTCTTTGTGCCCATCTCTGCCGCGTGGGCACCTGTGTCCCGCAGTGGGGGAGGGGGTGGGGGAGGGGGGTCCCCGGCTCTCCGTCCCCATCTCTGCCACGTGGGCACCTGTGTCCCGCAGTGGGGGAGGGGGTGGGGGAGGGGGGTCCCCGGCTCTCCGTGCCCATCTCTGCCGCGTGGGCACCTGTGTCCCGCAGTGGGGGAGGGGGTGTCAGTTAACCCAGCCGGGAGGGGGGAGGGACAGAAGGGGGGAGTGTCTTAGAGGCCACCCCCACTGAGGCCTTGCATCTGGAGGGCCTGCCTGGCGGCTGGGGGGGGTCCAGGCTGCCCACACTCGGTGACGCCGGCCAGGCCGGGGCTGCGGGGACGGCCCGAGCCCTGTGTGCGGGGCAGGCCTGGCTTCGTCCTCCCTGCTGGTTTCCAAGCGAGCCCCGCCCCGCCCCGCCCCGCAGCAGCGGCGTGTCCTCTCTGTTCACACGCTCTGTTTTGTTTCTTGTGCGTCTCCTACCCTGTTTCTTTCTCTCATTGTAGTCAACCTAGTAAATAAAACTAGCTTTTTACAAACGAAACCTTATGATGCCATCTACCCTCTTAGAGGGCACGTTAAGTGCATTTCTATAGTCAGCGTCCGGGCTGCACCCCTCCCTCCTTCCGGAAGGTTCTGGAAGCCTGTCTCGGGTGTGCCCTTCAGCGATGGCCCTGCGTCCTCCGCAGCGCCGTGGCTCCGCCTGTCACGGGAGCGCTGGGAACGGGAACGGAGTGGCGGGGAGCCGGCTCGCACACCCGCCGTCCGTCCGTCCAGACACACCGTGAGCCGCGGTGCCGCGTGGGTGCGTGGCAGCCGCGTGTTTTGTTTGAGGCAGGAGGAAAGGCGGACGCTTGCTGTCGACGTTGACTTGGGAGCCTCGGCAGTGGGGAGGCCTGGAGGGGGCTGGGTGTCCTGGAGGCCCCCGCAGCCCCGTGCCCGGTGCGGGGGTGTGGGGCCCCGGGCCGCCCCGTCGGCGAGGCGAGGCGTGGGACTGAGCTCTTCGGTTGCGTTGGTTTCTGTGCGCTGGTGCGGGGCCTGGGCTCCGCCCCTGAGCTTCCTGCTCCAGGCCGGCGCTCTGCCGCGGGGACCACACTCCACTTCCCGCTCTGGAGGCTCACTGGAGGGAGAGCCTCAGGGACTCTCCTGCCCAGGCGGGCTTTGAACCGCGATCCTCAGATCTCAGCCCCGAGTGGCCGGGATGACGGGCGGGGGCCGCCGGCACCTGACTGAGTTCTTAGTTTGTCACATCTTGTGAGTCAGGAGAGATTCCATTACCAAGAAGCCCGGTGGGTCATGTGGCGTGGCGGGCCCTGTGGCCTGGCAGGTCATGTGACGTGGCGGGCCGGGTGGCATGGTTGTGGGTCATGTGGCCTGGCGGGTCACGTGACGTGGCGGGCCGGGTGGCGTGGTCGTGGGTCGGGTGGCGTGGTCGTGGGTCGGGTGGCCTGGCGGGCCGGGTGGCGTGGTCGTGGGTCGGGTGGCATGGTCGTGGGTCGGGTGGCGTGGTCGTGGGTCGGGTGGCGGGCTGGGTGGCGTGGCGGGCCGGGTGGCGTGGTCGTGGGTCGGGTGGCGTGGTCGTGGGTCGGGTGGCGTGGCGGGCCGGGTGGCGTGGTCGTGGGTCGGGTGGCGTGGCGGGCCGTGTTGGCGGCCGGGCAGCCCCGCCGGCCGTGTCTGGTGGCCCCGCGCAGGGTGCGGCGTGCGTGGCGAGCCGAGTCCCCGTGTCTTGCAGGTACGTGTTGGGAGGAGGCGCACTGTGCATGGAGCTTCTCACCAAGCAGGTAACGGAGCCATCCTCGCACCCCGTGACCCTGAGGGGGGCCGCCTGCTCCGGGAGCCGCCGGGTCTTGCGGTGTGGACCGTTTCAGCGGCGCCGCGCTTCCCCTCCCCCTCCCCGCAGGGCTGGAGCAGCGCCTACTCCATCGAGTCCGTCATCATGCAGATCAACGCCACCCTGGTCAAGGGCAAGGCCCGGGTGCAGTTCGGGGCGAATAAGGTACGGGTTGGCTTCTAAAGACCCTCACGCACCGCCCGGGATCCGCCCCGCCCCGAGCGAAGCAGGGCACCTGCCACTATCTGCCAGTGTGCCGGAGGCTTCCGGAGAGGCGGCGCTGCCCTGGCTAATGCGCGGAGACCCCCGCACCGCACCCTCCCCGGAGGCCACGGCCACTTCCTGTCGTCCCCGCGAGGGGGCCACTGTCCCGGGGCGGAGGGCTAGAGGAGCGAGCCGATTCCTATCAAAGCCCAGGTTTTGCTTCCTGCTCCTGTAGTGACGAGCGTGGTTTTGCTTCCTGCTCCTGTAGTGACGAGCGTGGTTTTGCTTTCTGCTCCTGTAGTGACGGGCGTGGTTTTGCGTGGTTTTGCTTTCCGCTCCTGTAGTGACGAGCGTGGTTTTGCTTTCCGCTCCTGTAGTGACGAGCGTGGTTTTGCTTCCTGCTCCTGTAGTGACGGGCGTGGTTTTGCTTCCTGCTCCTGTAGTGACGAGCGTGGTTTTGCTTTCTGCTCCTGTAGTGACGAGCGTGGTTTTGCGTGGTTTTGCTTCCTGCTCCTGTAGTGACGAGCGTGGTTTTGCTTTCTGCTCCTGTAGTGACGAGCGTGGCCCGGGGGGCTTCAGGCGCGGCGGTGTTGAGCCCCCGGGCGCTCCCCCTCCTGAGCGTCCGTAGCCTGCCGTGCCGCGCGCCTGGCCTGCTTTGCCCGGGCGATTGAGTCTGTGCCCTTCTCTTTCAGAATCAGTATAACCTCGCCCGAGCCCAGCAGTCCTACAACTCCATCGTGCAGATCCACGAGAAGAACGGTACGTGGCGCCGGCGCGGCTGCCGCCTCTGCCCGCCCGTGCCGGCGCCAGGACCCTGGCCCCCCGGGGACGGAGGCCGGGCCCCCCCGGCTCCAGCGGGGCCCCGGCCAGCCTAGGAAAGCACAGCCCGAGACGCTGGGCGTGGCGGCGGGCCTCCGTCACCGGCCAGGCAGGAGGGGGAGGGGGACCCTGTCCCCAAAACAGCCAGGGTGAAAAGCTGTGGCTCAGCAGTGCAGCACCAGCCTGCGCCAGGACGGCGCCCCTCAGTTCAGTGAAGTATCACCTCCCCCCCAAATACGCGCTGGGGTCCGCACGGCAGCGTCAGGACCCGGGTTCTGTGCTGCCCCTCGCAGTTTCATTCCATCCCTCGCGGCAGAATACCCTTCCTTAACGTGCCTCCCATCGGGCTCGTGGCCTGGACGGGGTGCGGGGTTCCCCGCGTGCTTGGTGGAAGGGGAGTCCGGTAGCCTGCGATGCCTCTGGCCCACCGCGGCCAAAGGTGGGAGCCGGGCGGGCAAGCGCGCCCCGCCGCTGTAGCCGGGCGCCAGGGCGGCCCGCTGCGTCCCGGGGAGCAGGCCGGCCGTCCCTCCGGGCCGCCCCTCGGGGGGCGCTCACCCCCAAGCTCCGCCCAGGGCCACGTGCTGCCGCACGCTTGCGCACAGTCACCGCTGCTTCCTTGCCCTGCTTACGCGGCGCCGTCCCCAGCTTCTCTGCTCAAGGCCGGCGCTCGACCCCTTGAGCCACAGCGCCACTTCCGGCTGTGTGGCGGCTCCAGGGAGAGGAGCGTCTCAGGGACCTCCCGCCCGTCCTGCCTCAAACCAACATCCTCCCATCTGTGTCTCCTGAAGAGCTAGGGTGGCGGGTGTGAGCCCCTGGTGCCGCGCCCGCCCGCCTCCCCTCTCTCCCTCCTTCATTCTGTCTGTCTGTCTGTCTGCCTGCCTGTCTGTCTTTTTTGCAGGTCCTGGGGCTTGAACTCCGCCTGGGCACTGTCCCTGAGCCTCTCTGTGCTCTCATTGTCGAGACAGCTAGCGTTCTACCACTTGAGCCACGGCACCATTTCTGCCTTTTTCTAAGTAGTTTATGAGAGATTAGTCTCCTGGACTTTTCTGCCCAGGCTGGCTTCAAACTGTGACCCTCCGAGCTCAGCCTCCAGAGCAGTTAGGATGACAGGCGTGAGCCAGCGTGCCCGGCTCCTTCTCCTTTCTTAAGTCAGACATTGTAACCGCCATTCACAGAAGCTGCACGTGCGAGAGGGCAGTGTGTAAGCTTAGCAGGGCTCGCGGAGTGGCGGGCTGAGAAACAGAAGAGCTACCTCTGGGTTTAAATTTTTCTTCATTTCGATAATATCTTATACAACTTAGAATCAGTCCTTGGGCTTGAACTCAGGGCCTGAGCACTGTCCCTGAGCTCTTTTTGCTCTACCTTGAGCCACAGCACACCACTTCTGGCACTGAGGAATCGAACCCAGAGCCTTGTGCATGCTAGGCAAGACTCTTCTGCTAAGCCCCGCTCTCAGCCCTCGTTTTTATTTTTATTTTTTATTTTTTTGGCCAGTCCTGGGCTTGGACTCAGGGCCTGAGCACTGTCCCTGGCTTCTTTTTGCTCAAGGCTAGCACTCTGCCACCTGAGCCACAGCGCCCCTTCTGGCTGTTTTCCATAGATGTGGCGCTGGGGAATCGAACCGAGAGCTTCATGTGTAGGAGGCAAGCACTCTTGCCACTAGGCCATATTCCCAGCTCTCTTGTTTTTATTTTTAACTGACAGGTGGCACTGTATGCCTTTGTCACACGGGTGGTGGTCTTGACATGTGCGGAGAGCTCAGCCCAGAAGGCCACGGCGGTGTGGGGGTGGTGGTGGCGGTGGTGGCGGTCCTGGGACTCGAGCTCGGGGCCCGGGCGCCGTCCCTGAGCTCTTCATCTCCAGGCTGGCGCTGTGCCACCTGAGCCGCGGCGCCACTTCTGGGTTCTCTGGTGGCTCCTTGGAGATGAGCAGCTCACGGCCTTCCCTGCCCGGGCTGGCTTTGAACCGCCATCCTCGGATCTCAGCCTCCTGAGTAGCTGGGACGGCGGGCGGGAGCTGCTGGCACCCAGTTCTCTCCCCACGTTGAGATGCAGGGCAGGGAGCCCCGAAGCTGTGCCGCTCCGCGACTCCTCCCCACCCGCCGCCTGACACCCCCCCTTCCGTTCCCTTCCAGGCTGGTACACGCCCCCGAAGGAAGATGGCTAGCCGGCGCCCACCGTGCGACTGCCGAGACCTCCCCAGCGCCCCGACACCCGCCTTGAGCGCCAGCCACGGGGCCCGCCGACGCGCAGCGGGGCGCCCCTGCCTGCTCCCCGTCCTCCCCAGTGGAGCGGAGCGGCAGCCTTGTCCCCGCCAGTCCCCGCCCGCGCCCCGCCCGCCGGAAAGGACACTCGGTGTCAGTTTAGGAAATGGCAGATCTTCCAAGCCATCGCCTTTCCCAGGTCTGACACTCCATTGCCAAAAGAGTGACAGGAAGCCCTACTGTTATTAAAGTGCTGAACTTGGTCCTTTTCTTTGTTCTTTGTTCGGATGGCAACGTGAGGAGGTTGTGCTGCACTACTGCCTGGCGGGAAGGAAGCCCGGGGGAGCAGGGGGAGGGGAGGGGAGGGCGGCTGGCTCTGACCCCACCCCACACCCCCGGGCTGGGCCGCCTCCCGGGGTCCTGTTCAGGGTTGATGAAGAACCGGTGCAGAGGAGAGCTGGTCACTTCGGAGGCTGTCCTGAGGTAATAAATAATCCTGTAAGCGGATCGGCACGGAGACGGACTCCTGGAATCTGCAACACTGAGGGCTAGGTACAAAAAGCTCCCTAATTCGGATTCTCAGAATTGTTTTTGCCCTAGTCAGAGCAGTGGCTTTTGCAGCCAAGATTTAACAGGAACTCGAACTGGTCCTTCTAGAAAATCTGGCACAAACACATGCGCTCTCTATTTTGACACTTTCTTTGATTGGTAACTTTTTAAATTTTTACTTTTTTGGCCTGAGCGCTGTCCCTGGCTTCTTCCTTTTGCTCAAGGCTAGCACTCTACCTCTTGAGCCACGGTGCCACTTCTGGCTTCTTCTGCGTATGTGGTGCCGAGGAATCGAACCCAGGGCCTCATGCACGGTAGGTGAGCGGCCCAGCCCTAAGCCACATGCCCAGCCCGGCAACTCCTTTTGAAAATCTATAAACCCATTTGATTTAGACACAAATTGTGGTTATTAAGCACTTTTACAAAGAAACCAGAAGCACAATTTTCTGCAGGAATCTTGTACAAAGCTGGAAAGCGTTTCTTGGGCATTTTGCTCTCCGATCGCCATCAAGACCCTTGGCATCTCCACGTCACCGCGTGCGCTTCATTTCTTCCCTCCCCGTGTTGGCGAGGAGGGTTTCTAGAAGGTACACGTTTCCCAGCATTCTTGCTCACTCGGTGACTCGGCGTGTGTGAAGTTCTGATTGCTGGGGTCACGGCGGGTGGCGAGGCAGGACTTTAGCTTTAAATCGTGAGGCCCCGTAGGCCCCGGCTGAGTGGACTCTGTCCCCAGCACCTGCGGGTGGACAGCTGCAGTCTGGCGTGCTTTTTACATCTTTTGGTCGCAGACTTATCTTGGCAGTGTACAGTGACTTTTGTGAACTTGCATCAAGTTGATGAATAAAGAACGGTTTAAAATGACGTTGTCACCTTTCCCTCGAGAGGCCCTGGGGGGTGGGTGCGGACGTTGTGACCTTTCCCTCGAGAGGCCCTGGGGGGTGGGGGGGGCGCGGAGGGTCGCGGCGTGGCGGGCCGGAGAGGCCGGGGATCCGGTGCCGGCCTTGCTCCCCTCTCCGTGGGGGTGCCCGGGCCGGGGGTGTCAGCTCCCCGCCTCCTGCCCAGGCGGGGTGCGTGTTCGCCGTACAATGTGGGGCATTTCCGCGCCTTCTCCAAGCGCGCCCGGGGCTTGGAGGGCCTGCATTGGGGCGCGGCGGGGAGCCACAGCCAGCCGGCGGCCGGTCCGGGGTGAAGAGAGATCACAGGTCAGCATGGGGGGGGGGGGGGGGAGGAAGGAGGGGGGGGAGGGGAGAAAGGGAGGGAAAGGAAGGAGGTTCCCGCAGCCTGGTGGAAGCGCGGCCTCCAGCGGGGCCTGGGCTCAAGGCTCCGCCCCTGGGCCGCGCGCGGCCACGCCCCTTCCCGGCCCCGCCCCTTCCCGCGTACGCGGCGCGCGCCTGCGCAGGGCCGGCGCCGGGCCGGGCCAGGCCGCGGGCTCCCTCGACTCCTCCGGGCCGCCGTAGCGGGCGCGGGGCTCCGGCGGGGCGGGGCGCAGGAATGGAGGCGGCGGGCCCCTCGGCGGGCCCGCGGGGCGCCTGCGTGCTGAGCGGCGCTCACGGAGGTGGTGGAGCGCGTGTTCAGCTTCCTGCCCGCCAAGGCGCTGCTGCGGGTGGCCAGGTGCGGGGCGGGGCGGGCGGCGGGCGGGCGGGGAGGCCGCGCCGGGACTCGGCGACCCCGGGCCTTTGCGTCCCCAGCGTGTGCCGCCTGTGGAGCGAGTGTGCGCGCCGGGCGCTGCGGGCCCGCCGCCGCCTCACCTTGGATCTCCGCCAGCCGCCCCGCCGCCCGGGCCCTGGGCCCGCACTGCCTGCTGCACGCCGCGGCCGAGGAGCTGGAGGTGCGCGCGCGCGTGCGCGGGGCTGCGGGGGGCGGGGGGAAGGGGGCGCCGGGAGGGGGCGGGGCCGCGGAGGGGGCGGGGGACGGTACGCCTGGAGGGACGGGGCGAGGGGGCGGGGCCGCG
Source organism: Perognathus longimembris pacificus (assembly GCF_023159225.1). Lineage (NCBI taxonomy): Eukaryota > Metazoa > Chordata > Mammalia > Rodentia > Heteromyidae > Perognathus > Perognathus longimembris. The sequence continues at coordinate 45,502,141 of NC_063180.1, forward strand.
GAGGGACGGGGGGCGCCGGGAGGGGCGGGGCCGCAGAGGGAGTGCTGGGAGGGGCGGGGCCTGGCGAGGGGCGGGGCCCGGGGCGAGGGGGGCGGGGCCGCAGAGGGAGCGCTGGGAGGGGCGGGGCCGCAGAGGGGCCGCGGGGGAGGGGTGCCGGGAGGGGGCGGGGCCCGGGGCGAGGGGGCGGGGCCGCGGAGGGACGGGGACGCCGGGAGGGGCGGGGCCGCAGAGGGAGCGCTGGGAGGGGGCGGGGCCGGGGGAGGGGTGCCGGGAGGGGGCGGGGCGAGGGGGCGGGCCCGCAGAGGGAGCGCTGGGAGGGGCGGGGCCTGGCGAGGGGCGGGGCCCGGGGCGAGGGGGCGGGGCCGCAGAGGGGAGCGCTGGGAGGGGCGGGGCCGCAGAGGGGCCGCGGGGGGAGGGGGCGCCGGGAAGGCTGGAAGGTGTGCTAGGCCCTAGGAACACGGGGCGGGGGGGGGGGGGGGGGGGTCCTGCCCCCGCCACGTCCGATCCCGGGAGGCCACTGTGAGGCCCGCCGTTTCCGTGACGGATGAGCTCCCGAGGTGAGCGCGGGGGTGCCGGGCGCTCGGTGCCCCGGGGGCGCGGGCGGCTCAGGGCCAGGCCGGTGCGTTCGTTCCCTCGCAGCGCGTCCACGTCCTGCCGCGCACGGTGCTCTACATGGCCGACTCGGAGACGTTCATCGGGCTGGAGGAGTGCCACGGCCACAAGAGAGGTGCGTGCCCGGCGGGGCGGGCGGGAAAGCGGGAGGTGTGGCCGGAGGAGTGGACGCCACTCAGAGAAGGGGGTCGGAGGGGGTAACCGCCGTCGGGTGTGCCGCTTCCCAGGCGACACAGGCACTGGGCGCAGACCGGAACAGCAGCATCTGCGTGGAGCCCCCCAGGGGGGGGGGGGAACCTCACACCATTCCCCGGAGTCGGGTCAGCCCCCCTGCCCCCCTGCTGTCCCCCCAGGAGTCGGGGCACCCACCCTGCCCCCCTGCTGTCCCCCCAGGAGTCAGGGCACCCACCCTGCCCCCCTGCTGTCCCCCCAGGAGTCGGGTCAGCTCCCCTGCCCCCCATGCTGTCCCACCAGGCGTCAGGTCACCCACCCTGCACCCCCTGCTGTCCCCCCAGGAGTCGGGTCACCCACCCTGCACCCCCTGCTGTCCCCCCAGGAGTCGGGGCACCCACCCTGCCCCCCCTGCTGTCCCCCCAGGCGTCGGGTCACCCACCCTGCCCCCCTGCTGTCCCCCCAGGAGTCGGGTCACCCACCCTGCCCCCCCTGCTGTCCCCCCAGGAGTCGGGGCACCCACCCTGCACCCCCTGCTGTTCCCCCAGGCGTCGGGTCACCCACCCTGCCCCCCCTGCTGTCCCCCCCCAGGAGTCGGGGCACCCACCCTGCACCCCCTGCTGTCCCCCCAGGAGTCGGGGCACCCACCCTGCACCCCCTGCTGTCCCCCCAGGAGTCGGGGCACCCACCCTGCCCCCCCTGCTGTCCCCCCAGGAGTCGGGTCACCCACCCTGCCCCCCTCCCGCTGTCCCCCCCAGGAGTGGGGTCACCCACCCTGCCCCCCCCGCTGTCCCCCCCCTCGGGTCATCCCCCCTGCCCCCCCCCCCGCTGTCCCCCCCTCGGGTCAGCGCCCCCGCACGCAGCGTGGTTCTGGGCGATGAAGGGCCGCCTATCTTGTTACACAGTGCGCTGTTATTCAGGCCTGGAGATAAGAGGGGATCCGCGCGGCTCCGGGGCGCGGGAGGAGCTGGAGGACAGCACCGGCCTCCTCGCTGTGCTCGAGGGAGGACCGTGCCCGAGGGGGGGGTAGGGGCGGGGTAGGGGCCGGAGTGCAGTGTGCGCGTGCACACCATTGTTCCGAAGCTGATTGCTGGGTAGAAATGTAAACGTGTGAGAACCGAGAGGAGGAGACGTGAAGCCGACTGTCGTGGGCGTGCACGCGCGTGTGTGGGACGAGCGTGGCCCGACGGCGGCTCACGTCGCACGCTTCATACAGATTGTGAAAGGGGGAGGTTTTCCCTTGCTTTGAAGCCTTGATCCGGGGCTGGGGATATGGCCTAGCGGCAAGAGTGCCTGCCTCGGATACACGAGGCCCTGGGTTCGATTCCCCAGCACCACATATACAGAAAACGGCCAGAAGCGGCGCTGTGGCTCAAGTGGCAGAGCGCTAGCCTTGAGCAAAAAGAAGCCAGGGACAGTGCTCAGGCCCTGAGTCCAAGGCCCAGGACTGGCCAAAAAAAAAAAAAAAAAAAAAAAGCCTTGATCCTCCAAGCGGTGCTTTTCTTTGGGACTGGTCCTGAGGCTCGAACTCAGAGCCCGGGCCCTGTCCCTGAGCCTTTCGCTCACGGCTGGCGCTCGACAACTCCACATGCTGATTTTGTTGGTGGTTATGTAGACATCAGAGCGGCACAGACTTACCTTCCCATGTTGGCTTCCCACGGACCCACTCAGGTCTCATCCCGGGATTACAGGCGGGAGCCCCAGGTGCTGGGTGCAGGCAATTCTTTTTATTTTTTATTTTTTTAATTAAATTTATTTTGCCAGTCCTGGGGCTTGGACTCAGGGCCTGAGCACTGTCCCTGGCTTCTTTTTGCTCAAGGCTAGCACTCTGCCACCTGAGCCATGGCACCACCTCTGGCCATTTTCTATCTATGTGGTGCTGGGGAATCGAACCCAGGGCTCCATGTATGGGAGGCAGCATTCCTGCGCTCGGCCATATTCTCAGCCCCTCTTTATTCTTTTAAGCAGAACACATGACTTTTAGTGCTTTGTGTGTCCGGGGCCCGTGCTGGAGCTATGCGTCCGGGCACTGGGGTGCGGCCTGAGCCCCAGCAGTGCAGGGTCCCCATCACCCAGGAGCTCAGCCAGGGCAGCAGGTCTGCTCTCCGGCACACCCCAGGCCAGCTGTGGCATGGCAGCGAAACGGCTGGACCGCAGACTGGAGTCCAGCCGCGCAGCGTTCCTGTAGCGTGTTCTGCGCGTGCAGAATGCCGGTGTTCGCCTTGTGCGCAGGGTCACGTTGGACCTGCAATGGATGCTATTTAATCATTTTGCTTCTGTGTCCCAGCAAGGAAAAGGACAAGTATGGAGACAGCCTTTGCGCTCGAGAAGCTATTTCCAAAGCAGT